>NC_141930.1:26178804-26330319 GCF_057802395.1 Ceratotherium simum simum | reverse complement strand
AAAGAAAAGATAATTCTGGTTTACTTGTACACTCTGTGTCTTATTTTGAACTGTGTTCATAGTTATGTTTTCTTATTGTTGTTTTTCAAAGAGATATGATGAGGCAACAACAACACTTCAATTTAAACAGGAAAGGTAGCACTTGGCTGGAGAAATATAAATATAACTCGTAGGACTTATACTAGTCAGCGCCTACGTCCAGAATGAGAGAAAGCAGGATGGGAACTTAGGTTTTTACCACAGAGATGATTAAAGGATTGGAAAAGAAGAACTTTAAGAAAGATTAAAGGACCTGTCTAGAGAGGGCAAGCCTTAGAGGCAATGTAATATCTTCAAATCGTGTATCTCAAGAGTTCTCTCACAAACAAGGAGAGGACACCTCTACTGAAGATAGGCCATGAGGAATTGGATGTAATGCTAGAGTATTGAGGATTTAGTCACACATGAAAAGGATGTTCCCTGGTGATCTTGAATGTATTGCCAGAGGAGAGTGTGGGCTCTCCATAGGACTGATTTTAAAATCTCTGCAACTCAGTGAAAGTTTGTCAAGTCACCCATGCACCCACTGACACCCCTCTTCTTCTTGAAATACGTCTTATATAAGATCCAATAGGCAGAGGATTCCAGCTTAGCTCTAATTATCTAAAGGGTTTCTGTGCTCATAAATTTTGGATAGCATGAAGTGAAGTTCTTCTAGACAAGGAAGCAAGGAGTCTCTTGAAGTCTAAAACTGCTTTCTTTTATATTAGATCTTGTTCCTGAGTATTTCCGAGGACTTTGGTTACAAAGTAAAATAGCAAACATCTGATTTTGCGGGCAAAATTTAGGATGTGCTATAAAACTAGGAATTAAAATATTTAATACATGTTTAGATGTTACTTTGGTAAAAAGCATACCCTTACATGATAGGGATGGCTGTTTAGGATGATCCCAGAGCCAAAGATGAAAGAAAGGGAATCCTCCTACTTGATTGTAGTATATTTTAATGAGCAGTCTTCAATTCACTTATTCAAAAGCCACACATTTTTAAGACAGCAAGAGACTCTTCAGCTCGCATTCAGGCTGGTAGTTGCTGCTGATTCCCACTCCTCCCATGAAATCTTCCACAGTTGATTAGGTAAGTGACTCTTTACCCTTACCCTGCCCAGTTTCCACATGTTGTTCCTGATCTCTGCCCTGATAAGGTACTCACTGCTTCCTTCCACTAGAAATCCACTTATGCTTGACCTTTACATAATGCAATTACCTGTTTATCCATGTATTGCTTTAATGTTTCCATTTTGTTCCTAATGGCATTCCAATATCTCTATCTGTATTAATGTGTTTGATGCTGATTATAACCTCCTAGAGGGAAGGGACAGAATCTCTTTGAATAGGATTGATGGCCCTCATACATCAATTTCTTTAAACGTGCTCTGTGCAAGAAGACAACTTGGCATATTTTTCCTTAGTCTCAGAAAGAGTTAATTTAGGAAGCTACTGGTAAAGATTCAAGATGTTGTAATATGTAAACACTTCCACCTTATTAAGATAGGTGGGGAAGAGTTATAATAATATTATATTACCGATGTTGCCTCATCTGTATTATTATGGTCTAATATCAGTTTTAATTAAGGAAGCCTTTATTAAGAGCTCTCTATATGTTAGGTGCTTCATGTAACAATATATGTTAGGTGTTGGCCCCCCTGCCCTTAGCTGCTTTACCAACTTATGTTTCCTGTGTGGCCTCTATAAGCATTTGTAACCTCTAGACTAGAAATTAGAGAATGAATGGAGAAAACAGCATTTAAGCAGGTGGAAGGCATGAACAAAGTCAAAGAGGCTTTAAAGACAAATAAAAGTTTGAGAACAACCAGACCAAGCAATTGAGTATTTGCTGTAGTTTTTAAGGTGCTGAGGTGCTGGCAGGGGAAGGATGGAGGGAGAGAAGCAGTGAGAGGAGGATACACAGAGGGAGTTCAGATCACTGAAACTTTGTCTAACTAAGAGCTGGAACTTTATCTTGAAGAGGTTGGGGAGTCTTGAAGGGCTTTAATATTGGATCTGACTTTGATATATTTGTATTATAATATTTTATGGACAATGGGATTTTCATGTACTATTTCCATTACAGTAAGGATTTCATAAGCAATTGCAGGAATTCATTACTAAAGAGAGCAGATACTTTTTTTTCTGAGATTTTGTTAATCTGCCATTTTAGTAGCTGTGGCATAGAAAAATATTAAGCTGCACACTGTGACCCTCTCTGATCTACCCATCTCTCCAGGCTCATCTTTTCCTAGCCTCACAATACCCCTCCCTTTAGCTCCAACCTCAGCATCTTAAATTACAGCAAATACCAAACTGCTTAGGCAGGACCACAGCCCCTTGCTCTCAATTCTGAACTTCAAAAAGCTCTGAAAACTTGAAGTCATTTCATGACACATTTGGCAAAAAAGTCTCAGGCGACATTTAATCTAAACTGACAAGAGGCTCTAGATGGAATTTATCGATCCTACTCAGTGAATATTCTATGTGTTTTGCTGTGGCAATAGTACTGTGTTTGATTATGGGTGCTACCCCAAAGCTTGCATCAAGCTGTATAAGCTTTCAAAAATTCAAAAACCGTGAATTTCAAAATACATTTGGCCTATGGGGTCTCAGATAAGGGATTATGGACCTGATTTTGTAGCAACAGACTCAACATGATTTCTTTTGAAGTAAATCCATTGAGGAATAATTTACCTACAATAAAGTCCATTAATTTTAAAGGTACAACATGATGAGTTATTGAGAAATGTATACATTTGTGAACCACTGCCACAATCATATACAGAACATCTCTATCCGTTCAAAAAGTTCCTTTGGGCCCCTTTGTAGTCAATCTTTTCCTCCAACTCCCAGTCCCCAGAAACACTTGACCTGATTTTTTTCACTCTAGTTTTTCCGCAAAATGTCATATAAATGGAATCTTTCCATATGTGATCTTTTATGTCTGATTTCTTTCTCTTAGCATAATGTGTTCAAAATTCATCCACGTTGTTATGTCTATTCGTAGCTTTTTCCTTTTTATTGCAGGGTAATATTCCATTATGAATATAACACAATTTTGTTTATCCATTCACTGGTTCATGGGCATGTGGATTCCCTCCAGTTTTAACTACAGTCATGCGTCACTTCACGACAAGGATATGTTCTGAGAAATGCATCATTAGGCAATTTTGTCATTGTGTGAACATCATAGAGTGTACTGACACAAACCTAGATGGTATAGCCAACTGCACACTTAGGCTATATGGTACTAATCTTATGGGACCACTGTCGTATATGTGGTCCAACATTGACTGAGACATCTTTATGCGGCACCTGACTGTACTATGCATAAAGCTGCTATGAAAATCCAAATACAAGTACTTGTTTGGACAATGTTATCATTTCCTTTGGGTAAATATCTAGAAACATGACTGCTTGATTGTATAGCAAACGAATATTTAAATTTGTAAGAAACTGCCAAACTGATTTCAGAAGTGTCTGTACTCTTCTTCATTCCTACCAGGAATGTAAGAGAGATTTGATTGCCCCAAATCCTTGTCAACACTTGACATTGTCAATCTTTTTAAGTTTAGCCATTCTGATGGGTTTGTAATCATAGTTTATTAATTTACATTTTGCTAATCACTAGTGATGTTGAGCATCTTTTCATATGTTTATCACTAGTATATCTTCTTTGATGAAGAGTCTGCTAAAAATTTTTGGCTCTGTAAGAGTGAGTTGTTTGTCCACTTGTTACTAAGTTGTATGAGTTCTTTATATATTCAGGATATATATCCTTGATCAGATTCTACAAAAAATTCTACTAAAACTAATAAGTGAGTTTAGCCAGGTTGTAGAATACAAGATCAGTGTGAAAAAATAATACTATTTATATAAACTAGCAACAAACAATTGGACATTTAAAAAAATATCATTTACAATAGCATCAAAAATATGAAACAGGTATAAACTCCACAAAATTTATAGAAGACCCCTGCACTAAAAATTGCAAAACAGTGCTGAGAGAAATTAAAGCAGACCTAAATAGATAGAGAGCTACAGCATGTTCATGGTATAAAGGCCTTAACATAATTAAGATACCATTCTGCCTAAAATGAAATTCCAATAAAAATCCTAAGTTTTTTGTTGAAAATAAGAAGCGTACTTTAAAACTTTTATGGAAATGCAAAAGACCAAAATAATTTTGAGAAAGAATAATAGAAGAATTACACTACAGGTACTTGATTTCTTTTTTTTTCTTTTTAAATAAACGTATTCAAATTTTTTCTTTCTGCAGGGAAGGATTCACTTTGAGCTAACATCTGTTGCCAATCTTCCACTTTTTTTTTCCCTCTCCAAAGCCCCAGTGCATGGTTGTATATCCTAGTTGTAAGTCCTTCTAGTTCTTCTATGTGAGCCACTGCCACAGCATGGCTACTGACAGACAGGTGGTGTGATTCTGTGACCGGGAAACGAACCCAGGCCACTGAAGCAGTGAGAGCGCCGAACTTAAACTGCCAGACCATTAGGGCTGGCTCTACAGGTACCTGATTTTAAGACTTGTTCTAAAGTTACAATAATGAAGACCACCTGATATTGACATAAGGATAGACATGTAGATCAGTTGAACAAAATAGAAGTCTGGAAATAGACTCATAAATACTTGGTTAATTGATTTCCAGCAAAAGTGTCGGGGTAATTCAATGGGAAAATGATAGTTTTTCAACAAATTCTGCTGGAACAATTGGATATACATCTGCAAAAATAAACTCTTACTTTACACCACATACAAAAGTTAACTATAAACAGAGCACAGACATAAATCTACTAACACTATAAACATAATACAAGAAAATATAGGATAAAATTGTGACCTGGATTAGATGACCTTCCTTAGAGCACAAAATGCAATTTGATAAATTGAATTTTAGAAAAATTAAAAACTTGCTTTCCAGAAGAAATTTAATATAATGAAAATGCATTCCACAGGCTGGGAGAAAAATGACAAATGACTTGTTACCCTCTTATTTGTAATACTTCTCGGCCTTTGTTCGTGCTGTTTCCTCTGCCCGGCATCCCCTTTCCCTTGGTCTTTGCATGAACAGCTCCTGTTCCTCTTTAGCCTCAGCTCAGGCGTTAGGTCATCGTTTTCATCAGGAAGGCTTCGAAGATCCTCCAACTCTCACATTCCAGGCTGGTCCTAGCAGCTATCACACTCGACCTTCCCAGTGAATTTACATGTCTGTTTTCTATAATAAATAGTTAGCTCCTTGAGGTCAAAGAAAATGGTTTTTATGCTTTGGTGGGTTCTTGGTCTAAAGAGCACTCAACTTTTCTATACCCCCAACCCCTTTCCCTCAACAAAAACAACTTTGACATTGCCTCCCCTTCCAAATACAGCTCTATCTCCTTCCACCCTACTGTTACTAAACTTCAAATCATTCCCTATCTCTTCTTCTTCACCCCACCCATTTATTCTTCAACCCACAGCAATCTGCCTTTCTGCTCCTGAAATATTTTTTATTGAAACTGTTCTAAGATTTTCATTGAATTTATACCTGTCCCTTTTGCTGGGCACTCTTTATTCTTCACCTTATTTGACTTTCTTGGAGCTTGGAAAATGGTTCCCCATTAGATTTTGAAGCTTTTGAGCTAAGAGATTCAGCCTTATTTCTTTGTGGATAGACAGCCAGGGAGCACCCACATGAAGAGAACAAACAGGTAGAGAAGGCAGCATGACAAGAAACAGAAAAATCAAGGGAACGTGGAGTCATAGATTCCAAGGAGGAGAGAGTTCCAGGAGGGGATGGTAGACGTTCATCCATTCTCTCACTCAACTGGTCATCCATTCAATAAGTGCTACTTGAATGCTCACTATATGTCAGACACACAGTGCTAGGCTCCAAATCCACAAAAGCTCTTTTACAGCCTTTCCTGGATGGTCAGTCTGCTTCCATAGCTCCAAGTACAACTTATTTTTCAATCCCCCTCAAATCTATGTCCCTTTCCTTTTTTCTGAGTCCCAAGTGCCTATTTCCAACTGTCTACCAGCTATATCTGCCTGTATTCTTCAGTCATTCAAACTCAGCCTGGACACATAAATCTTGATAAACACATTACATATATAAATCATTTCCTCCTGGAGTACGTATCTCATTTAATAGTTATACTCAATACCCAGGGTTAACCATGGCTCTCATCATTTCTCATTTCTCATCTGGACTATAGCTATAGCCTCCCACTGGGTCTCTTACCTACAATTCGGCATCTATATACCCACCATAACTATCTATCTAAAAGACAGTTTGAGCACACCATTGCCGTGCTTAAACACCTCCAACAGCTTTCTGATACCAAACACACCAAATCATTTGCTCACCTGTGAATAGGCACACGTGGTTGCCTTATTTTGGAGCATTTGCACCTACTATTCCCTCGGTCTAGGAAGAACATCCTTGGTACCACATAGTCACGTGACAGCGCCATTATCTTCAAGACCCAGATCAAATATTACTTCAGCAAAGTCGTGTTGAGCCCTGCTTCCCCCACAGGCGTGCTGTGTATTCCTTCATTACCGTGTTGTAATGATTTGTTTATAAGCTTTTCTTCTTCTGTTCTAGATAATATCTCAATCATCTTTGTACTTCTAAAATCTGGTAGAGAAACAAGTACAAAAAGCTAGTTTTGAAAGGGCAAGTTTTTTCTGATTTTGATGTGACCAGCTTCTATTAGGTGTTATTTGGGAATAGTGTCATATATTTTATGGTGAATACAGTAGTTTAAAAAAAGATTTAGCCACTTCCTTAGCAGTGGTTTATCTCTTCCTCAGAGAAAACCAGAATGAGTTTTTTAATAAAATGATTGAAAAGGTACACTGAATCTTCAATTTAATTATTTCAATTCCTGCAGAAAAGGTCTTCCAGAGAGGCTGCCGCTTGGTAAAAGGTGATAAAGTTCCCACACCTTCTTAAAAATTGTAAATTAATTTATAAATTTC
Source organism: Ceratotherium simum simum (assembly GCF_057802395.1). Taxonomy (NCBI): domain Eukaryota; kingdom Metazoa; phylum Chordata; class Mammalia; order Perissodactyla; family Rhinocerotidae; genus Ceratotherium; species Ceratotherium simum. The sequence continues at coordinate 26,323,310 of NC_141930.1, read as the reverse complement.
CATTCAAAGTCTAATCTGCTATTTTCACATAAGAAAACTCATAAGGTTCCTTCCTATTGATTTAGTATCTTTGCATCTAGAGTTTAAGCCAGTATTTAATCTCTTTCTAGAAGCTTCCAGAGGTGCATGGTACATATCAGTGAATGTTGCCCATTTTTATTGCTTTTGGAGTAAAGTAAGGACTCCATACCCATCATTCCAGACCCCAGCTTACATTTCTAGTCTTATTTCTCTCAACTTATGTATTTCTACCAAACTATATCACTTCATGTTCTTTTAATGTGCCCCGACTTTTTCTGGCTTCTGTGTATTTGTTCCTAGGCGATGCCTTGCCCTCCCTTCCACTTCCTCCTGTCGTCATCATTACCCTCTTGCTTCTGTTCTCATCCTAGCTTCCACTTCCTTCCTGAAACTCCTCCTGGTCCTTCCAACTGTATCTGGGCTTTCCCGGCTCTCATTCTTCGAGCAATTATTGGTGATTCTTTCGTGGCACTTCTTACAGTTCACCTTGTGCTACAGTTACATGTATTTTATGCCATCTCCCTTCTCAGTAAGTTTTTGGGGCAGTTTTACCATGTCCTGTTCATCTCTGAGACCCCTGCAAAGCCAAGCACAATTTCTTGAACATAATAAGTACTCAATAATTCTTTGTTAATTGAACTGAGTTAAATAAACTCAAACAGCTTTCTCTTCTCTATGTGTTGACAAAATAATTATAACAAGTTAATAATCACAGTGAGTGGTAGAACCAGGATTTGAACACGGGTAGTTAACTGCACTTTAAACCCCTGGACCTTGTTGCCTCTACAATAGACAGAATATGTATTCCAAAGTTGTGGGTCCAGCTGTATATTTAGCTTTAATCCCTAAGTCATAAAAATTTTCCTAATGAGACTGAACCTTTCCTCTCTGACTGAATGAAAAGAAATGTTTTTGTTCTTTCTGTGACATTAGTTTCAAAGAGTGGCAACATACACCTATTTAAGAACATTTCTTTAATAAGTTTATTATGACGTCATCATCTGTTATCTATCTGAATTCTTTCAGAATCTATAGATACAGATGTATAGACATATAGATATAATCCCATTTACAATATACTATTGCCAGTCCTGGTGGTCTAGTGGTTAAGATTCACCGCTCTCATTGCCGTGGCCAGGTTGGTTTCTTGGTCAGGGAACACACCACTCATCTATCGGGTTGTCATACTGTGGTGGCAGCGTGTTGCTGGGATGCTGGAAGCTGTGCCACGGGTATTTCAAACACCAGCAGGGTCACCCACGGTGGACAGTTTTCAGCGGAGCTTCCAGACTAAGACAAGTTAGGAAGAAGGACCTGGCCACCCACTCCTGGAGAAATTGGCCACGCAGTATGAAGAGCAGCAGAGCATTGTCTGATAACAGTGCTGGGAGGTGAGAGGATGGCGCAAAAAGACCAGCAGGGTTCCTCTGCTGTCCACAGCGGCACTGGGAGTCGGAGTGGACTCAATGGCACTTAGAACAGCAAACTACCTAGGATGGAGTGTTCCTGATTTGAAGATCTGGACTAGTGCGCACTGCTCAATGGCTCAAAGGTGGCAAAGGTGTATTTAGGGCCAAGAATGTGGGATTTGTAATAAGCCTAGTTTAGAACTCAGGGGTTTATTTATTCTCGGTCTTTTGGCTTCAATAAACCGGAAGAAGTAAGGGAGCTGCAAAACATCTTTTTAATCTCAGTGTTGGGACTTGAAAATTCAAAAAGGGATTCTAAAAAGTGACGCTAACTTATTCTGTCCCCACATAAAGTAACGATTTGTTCCACTGGCAAGCACTATTGTATTCATTTTTAGAACATGGGAAAGAACTGACAGAAGCAATGAGGCAGCCTTGAATGTCCCCTCTGCATTTGGGAATACATTTGAACTTGTTTTTCTTTAGCAACTAGGCTTTTTCTGGGAGACAAAAACAGCAGAAAGTCTCTTTTACAATGCCCTTTAACAGCTGTGTCAAAATTCTCCTGAATTGTCAGCAATTCTTCCTTATTTGCGGTTGAGTTTACTTTATTTTTACCAGTTGATGTTTCAAGTCAATGTGGAGTTCTCCGCCACCTTCCTGATCGAGAACTCCCTTTCGGCTCAGCAGCCCTCTGCTAAAAATATCCTAAGTAAGCTTTCTACTTTATAAACCAGCGTACAGTTTCCTTTCTAAAATATTTTGAGAATGTGAGGTTCTGGCAGGATATAGAAACTACAAATCAGATTAAATAACACCCATTGCCAAGTGATCAGACAGAAAAAGAATTGTGCAGAAATGAAAACTATCGACCACGTTGCCGCTGCTGTGCGGTATGTGCTTTGTTGGCTGTCTGCTAAGCGGTCCGCTTCCAATGCAGTGAGTGCTAGCTCCATGGCTGGTTGGAGGAATGTTGGCCTCTTGCTCCAGGCTGAGAAAGATCACACCAAGACAACTTCAGCAAGCAAGTTTGCCCTTATATGTGGTCTATGGGCACTTGCAAATAAAGGTAAGTCTAAAGTTTCATTTTTCTGGATAATTAAACAAGGTAGGAGGAATATATTGAGGACAATTTCCTTTTTTTCCCTCTTTTTTAGATGACACTATTTGGCTTTGCTTTCCTTACCCTGAAACTACCAAATGCAAGCAACGATTTCTGTCAAGGGAGTAGAAAACCCACTTGTATACTCTTGGCTAGTGCATGCTTTCTGGTGACAAGAGGATGGTGTGGGGATTAGGAGCCCAGGGTCGAAACACAAGTTTTGTGATTTGCCAGACTTTGGGGAGCAAATTCATCTTTTGATGCTCAATTTCCCCACCTACATGACAAGGATGCTAATAAGAGTACAATGTATGCCTTATGGTAGGGAGACTCACAAAAGCTGTAAAACAGTAATTCTGGGAGTTATTGAACACTATGAGTAGGCACTGGTTTCAACTCCTTATTGTATCTCACCACTTAACTTCTTACTCTGTGAGATAGGCTCTATTATTAATCCCAATTCATCAGGGAAGACCTTGAGGCACAGAGAGGTACAGTAGCCAAGTAGGGAAGTCCACAGTAGGAAAGTACCGGCCAGGATTCTAGCCCAGGCAGGACGCCTCTGCAGGTGCACACTTCTTCACTATGTAAAATTGCTTTTTCAAAGGCATGGCCCGAGTGACTCATGATGCCTTCAGAACACATGGACACATGTGCACTTAACACGCTGAGTGCTCCTGAGCTGTGCTGCAAGGCCCAGGAAGTCATCCAGGTTTTGCAATGGCCGGTGGTCCATCCCCTGCCTGTGCAGGTCCTCGGTTGGGGCATTTGGGAGAAAGCGGAGCTTAGAGGAGAGAGATGTGTCCCTGCCACCTTGCTAAGCCTGCTCTGCTCTGAGCTTTTTCTAGAAGCCTGAGTGGGGATCAATTTTCTTTCTCTCTTTTTCTTGCCTCATATTTCTGTACCTCACTCCCCACCACACTATCCTTAAACATCATAAGCTAAACAAATAAAGGAATATTCCTGAGGCTGCTATTTAAGGCCCTGTGGGTGGGGAGGCTCTAATAAACATGTCTCGTGTATTAGTTAAACACGTTTTTTTGGCTCCCCTCGTGTTTCAAGATGCTCCACAAATACTGCCCTCTTTGTGAAGTCATTCCTTGCCTCGTCGGCCAGCTTGAGTGTTTGTTCCTCTTTTATGATGTCTTCCATATGCTGCGATGTATTAGGCATATGTGTACCCTTCTCAACCAAGCAAGAGAGTCTAATCTTCTTGAGGACAGGGATTCTTTTTTTTTTTTTTTAATTTTTTGTTTATTGCAGTAACATTGGTTTATAACATTGTATAAATTTCAGGTGTACATCATTATACTTCTATTTCTGCATAGATTACATCATGTTCACCACCCAAATACTAATTACAACCCATCACCACACACATGTGCCGAATTATCCCTTTCCCCCTCCTCCCTCCCCCCTTCCCCTCTGGTAACCACCAATCCAATCTCTGTCTCTATGTGTTTGCTTATTGCTGTTATTATCTACTACTTAATGAAGGAAATCATACAGTATTTGACCTTCTCCCTCTGACTTATTTCACTTTGCATAATACCCTCAATGTCCATCCATGTTGTCACAAATGGCTGGATTTCATCGTTTCTTATGGCTGAGTAGTATTCCATTGTGTATATATACCACAGCTTCTTTATCCATTCGTCCCTTGATAGGCACTTAGGTTGCTTCCACGTATTGGCTATTGTGAATAACGCTGCAATGAACACAGGGATGCATGTATCTTTACGCATTGATGTTTTCAAGTTCTTTGGATAAATACCCAGCAGTGGAATAGCTGGATCATATGGTAGTTCTCTCCTTAATTTTTTGAGGAATCTCCATACTGTTTTCCATAGTGGCTGCACCAGTTTGCACTCCCACCAGCAGTGTATGAGAGTTCCCTTCTCTCCACATCCTCTCCAACACATGTTGTTTCCTGTCTTGTTAATTATAGCCATTCTGACTGGCGTGAGGTGATATCTCATTGTAGTTTTGATTTGCATTTCCCTGATAGTTAATGATTTTGAACATCTTTTCATGTGTCTGTTGGCCATCTGTATATCTTCTTTGGAGAAATGTCTGTTCAGGTCTTTTGCCCATTTTTTAATTGGGTTGTTAGTTTTTTTGTTGTTGAGATGCATCAGTTCTTTGTATATTTTGGAGATTAAGCCCTTATCAGATGTATGGTTTGCACATATCTTCTCCCAATTGTTAGGTTGTCTTTTCGTTTTGTTGATGGTTTCCTTTGCTGTGCACAAGCTTTTTAGTTTGATGTAGTCCCATTTGTTTATTTTTTCTAGTGTTTCTCTTGCCTGGTCAGACATGGTGCTTGAAAATATGTTGCTAAGACCAATGTCGAAGAGTGTACTGCCTATGTTTTCTTCTAGAAGTTTCATAGTTTCAGGTCTTACATTCAAGTCTTTAATCCATTTGGAGTTAATTTTTGTGTATGGTGTAAGGTAAGGGTCTACTTTCATTTTTTTGCATGTGGCTATCCAGTTTTCCCAACACCATTTGTTGAAGAGACTCTGTTCTCCATTGTATGTTCTTGGCTCCTTTGTCAAATATTAGCTGTCCATAGATGTGTGGGTTTATTTCTGGGTTTTCAATTCTATTCCATTGATCTGTGTGTCTGTTTTTGTGCCAGTACCATGCTGTTTTGGTTACTATAGCTTTGTAGTATATTTTGAAATCAGGGAGTGTGATACCTCCAGCTTTGTTCTTTTTTCTCAGGATTCCTTTACTTATTCGGGGTCTTTTCTTGTTCCAAATAAATTTTAGGATTCTTTGTTCTATTTCTGTGAAAAATGTTGTTGGAACTTTGATAGGGATTGCATTGAATCTATAGATGGCTTTAGGAAGTATGGACATCTTAACTATGTTAATTCTTCCAATCCAAGAGCATGGAATATCTTTCCATTTCTTTGTGTCTTCTTCAATTTCTTTCAGCAATGTTTTATAGTTTTCTGTGTACAGCTCTTTCACCTCTTTGGTTAAGTTTAGAGGACAGGGATTCTGACTTTCTTATCATGGTATCTTCTGCAGCATCTAGTACCGTGTCCAACAAATAGAAGCTCAAGAAGTAATAGAAAAATGTGAAGTGTCTATCAAACCATCCTGTAAACCAAATCAAAATACAAGTGATGGATTGGGAGAAAATCTTTGCGACTTATACAACAAAGTGTTGTTATCCATAACATACAAACAACTTCTTCAAATTAAAAATAAAATGAGCAAAACTTATTTAAAAATAGTTAAGTGGCACAAACAGTCAATTTAAAGAAGAGCAAATTCAAAGAAGTGAACAGTCAATAACTTGTGAAGAAAATTCTAATCCTCACTAGAGACTGAGAAAATGTAAATGAAAATTACTCCCCCAATTTTGTTTAAATATATAGGGAAAAACCCAAAAAGATTTACTTCTAGCCAAAAAAAGGAGGGGGGGGGCTTATGTACAATGGGTAGTGTTAAAGAATGTAAAGGAGTTTGAAATCATACATTTCATGTGTAATTATGTAGAGTATATTAGTCTGCTAGGGCTGCCATAACAAAGTATCACAGACTGGGTAGCTTAAACAACAAGAATTTATTTTCTCACAATTCTGGAAACTAGAAGTCTGAAATCAAGGTGTTGGCAGGGTTGTTGTCTGTTGAGGCCTCTCTCCTTGGCTTGTAGATGGCCATCTTCTCCCTGTGTCCTCACATGGCCTTCCCTGTGTCCATGTCTGTGTCCTAATCTCTTCTTACAAGGACACTAGTCATATTGTATTAGGGCCCACTCTAATGACCTCATTTTAACTTAATTACTCCTTTAAAGATTTTTGTCTCCAAATCTCCAGTCACATTTTGAGACTATGACTCAAATCCCATATGAATTTTGGGAGACACAATTCAGCCCATAACATATAGATATATAGTAGATATGGATAGATAAACAAATAGGTAGATAGATATATGTTTCAGAAACAAACTAAGTAGGATAAACTCCAAATTGTCAGCAATGCTTTCTTCTAGGTTTGGGATGGGATGGATAGTGAGTATTTGTTTCTTTTTACAATTTTAAAAGGTCTGGAATTACGCTTAACATTACTTTTTGAGTTTTCCAGGCTTTTCAAATAAAAATAATAAAATACTAGAAATTTCACATACAGAAGACATATCATTAGCAGGGGCACACTGGCCAGATGTTCATCAATACTGTTCCTAGTCCCAGGCACATAAGAAAAACTACATTTCCTAGCTTCCCTTGCAGTTACATTGAGCCTATATGACTGAGTTTTGGTGAAAAGAATATGGGTGGAAGAAAATACGCCACTCAAAGGCTTGGCCTTAAATATCTCCCTTTATCTCCTTACCCCAACTCTGTTCTTGGCAGCTTGTTGAATGCAGAGGATCTAGTGAAGGAATACTGAGGCCACTCTCTGAGGCGACAGAAACACATGGTGGAAGAAACTGGGGTTCCTGAGTAACGGTGTGGAGGAGAGCTATTCAAGATGGCTGCCTGACCCTATCTGACTTTGTGTTAAGTCACTGTGTTCTAGGGTTATTTGTTCCAGCAACTGGCATTCATCATTCTGACAAATATTTCACCACTATCAACCTCTTTCTATGGAGTAAATTTAAAATTATTTAAATTTAAATAAATTTAAATTTAAAATTAAAAATTATATACACCCTCTTAACTAGAAATTGCTCTTTTAGGAAACAAACTTTTACAATTAAAATCATGAGTATACAAAGATATGCTTGTAAGGATATGCTTGCAATAGGAAAAAAGTCGACTACAGGCATACCACATTTTATTGTGCCTCACTTTATAACGCTTCGCAGACACTGCATTTTTTGTAAGACCCTCCACCAGCAAAAAGATTATGACTCACTGAAGGCTCAGATTATGGCTAACATTTTTTAGCAATATAGTTTTGTTTTTTTTTTTTTTTTTTGGTGAGGAAGATCGTCCCTGAGCTAGCATTTGTGCCGATCTTCCTCTACTTTGTATGTGGGACACCGCTGTAGCATGGCATGATGAGCAGTGTGGGTCCGTGCCCAGGATCCTGAACCCCAGGCTGCTGAAGTGGAGCACACAAACTTAACCGCTATACCACTGGGCTGGCCCCTCAATAAAGTATTTTTTAATTAAGGGATGTACATTTTTTTAGATATAATACTATTGCACACTTAATAGACTATAGCATAGTGTAAATGTAACTTTTATATGCATTGGGTAACCAAAAATTTTATATCACTTTATTTAGGTGATCTGGAATCAAATATGCAGTGTCTCTGAGGTCTGCCTATATATTTTTATCCATAGGAAAATGGTTAAATAAATTATGGCACATTGATTTATTAAACCCCATACAGACACACTAGCCCTGGTTGTCCAGTTAAGATTCGGCGCTTTCACTGCCGTGGCCCGGGTTCCTTTCCCAGTCAGGGAACACCACCACCCGTCTGTTGGTTGTCATACTGTGGTGGCTGTGTGTTGCTGTGATGCTGAAAGCTATGCCATGGGTATTTCAAATACCAGCAGGGTCATCCCTGGTGGACAGGTCTCAGTGGAGCTTCCAGACTGAACAGACCAGGAATAAGGACCTGGCCACCCACTTCCGAAAAATTTGGCCATGAAAACCCTATAAATAGCAGCAGAGCATTGTCTGATATAGTGCAGGAAGGTGAGAAGATGGCACAAAAAGACCAGCAGGGTTCTGCTCTGTTGTATACAGGGTCATTAGGAGACAGCATGGACGCGACAGCACTAACAACAACAAATACAGACATTGAAAGGAATGATCTACCTATATGTTCTGACCTGAAAAGATGCTTATCACATAAAATTATTTACATAACAAACTTGGAGATAAATATAGCATGATTTGTTTTTATTAAAGTTACATTTAAGGATGTGATAACTTAAGGAAAATTTAGGAAGAATAATGTATACAGCTTTATTGTAAACAATTGTTATCTGTTAGGAAGATAGATTTAAAAAAGAGCCCCAATTCTTCACCTCTCTCTTATACATACTCATTGCATACATACTATCTCAGTTTCTCCCATCAGGAGGTGGAGTTCATTTCCCTATTCCTTAAGTCTGGATTGATACTGGAATTTGCTTTGGACAGTAGAAAATGGTGGAGCCTACAGCGTGCTAGTTTCAAGCTGAGGACTCAGGAGGCCTTGCGTATATCTCTCTCTTTTTTGAGCCATGCCAGCACCACGAGAGCAAGGTCAGGCTAGCATGCTGGAAGAGACCAGCCAAGATCAACACAGCTGACTAGAGATGGCCAAGCCAGCCCGGCTGAGACCAGAGGGATGCGTAGCCACCCTGAAAATTCTTCCCTTTCTCTCTTCCTCCCTCTGTCTTTCCCTTTCTTCTTTCTTTTCTCTCTCTCTTTTTCAATAAATATAAGATTTTCTTTAAAATGGTCATAAGTGGCGTTGGGTACTCGGATAGCCCATCACATCTACCAGGATTAGGCCTGTGGTGATTGAGATTAAGAAAGACACTTCTTAGTTCTGGCAACCTGCAAAGCAAATGGACTCGTCATAAAGCCAGTGCACTGGGGAAAGTAGTGTAAAAATTATCATAAGAAAACAAAAATTATTCCCTAAATAAAGCAGCTTCTTGGTACACAGTCTACTTTTTTCCTGCCTTAAATTTTACCTGGGTCTATTGTTTGAAGTGGAAATATATATATTTCCCTTTTGTCCTCCAGTGCTGGTTACACAGACAAATGAGACGTGTGCACATGTGTTTATTCTTGCCTGCAGCGTACATGCTCAACTGACCCCCTGTCTCTGGATGTGAAGGGAATGAAGAAGTGTAAAGCTTTTTATCTGGGGTTTGAAAGAACATCCCAGTGGGGATATCACATGATTTCATTGAGATGGCCACATTTTCACATGAGTGGCCTTCACTAGGATGAGAAATTATTATGAATAATGATACAACAAGAAGACAAATGAATGAGTGTTCCAAGGGATGGATCACATGGAAACAATTTTTTTAGAAGGAAAAGGTTAACTTCATAAGAATGTGATGAATATAAGTAAGAGAAAAGCTGATGGTTTTGCCATCGTTGCATTAAATTGTAATAGTTCATTAAATAATATCTCAGAATTCCTTAAGGTAACAATTAGCAGATCCCTCCCGAGAGATAATGGAAGCAAGCAATGGAGTTGAGTGAGATGTTGGTACAGAAAAAAGTAAGTGCTGATCGGTTCCAAAAAAGCCCTGGGGTGGAAGCACAATATTAACTGTAAAATAGCCAAATTAAAAATCATTTAAAGTCAGATTTCAACATGGTATTTTCTTTTTTAATAGAAAGCATGACATTATATTAAGGCTCATTCAGATTATTCAAAACAATGAAATAAAGATCTTTTCTTTTGTACAGCAGTGGATTTGCTGAGCAGAAGCCTTTATTTGTCGCTACATTTCCTTGCATCATTACATAATTGGTCCCTTATATGCCAGTTATTCCACGAGTGTTGAAGAATGCTGGGCTGTTGAGCTAATCTTTAGTTTTAACACAGTGCTATGCTTAGAGTAAGGTTCACAAATATTTTGAGTGAAAAAATGAACAAAGCTGCAAACCGGATAATTAAAGTCACCTGATATTCTTACAAGGGAATTGGTTAAATATACAGCACACTCAGTTAATGTTTAACCTCCCGAGTAATCAGGAAATGCACGTTAAATCATCGATGAGATGTCGCTTTTCACCTATCACACACTGCAGTGAATTGTAAATTGCTACAACCTTTCTAGAAAGCAATTTGGCAAAATGCATCAAAGCCCTAAAAGAGTTCATACCCTTTGTCAGGATAATAACACATCCAAGAATCTATTCTAAGGAAATAATCAGAGATACAAAGATTTTTATACAAGGAAATTAGTTGTAGCATGATTTCTAACCAAAAAATATTAAGATTTCTGAAATCTTAATGTCTGAAAATAGCAGTTAGCTAAACTATGCTACATTTCTATGATTGAATGCTGTAGAACCAATAATACTCATGTATGCTACATTTCTATGATTGAATGCTGTAGAACCAATAATACTCATGTTCTTGAAGAACATTTTATGACATGCAGAAAGGTTCAAGTGAAGTTTTGTATTCTGGGGGTGGGGTGTGAGAGAGAGAGAGAGAGATGTTTAGAGAATCCCTCCTGGTAGAGGCAAAAAAAAAGTGCAGCTGTATAATATATATAAACAGAAATATTTTTAATGCATGATGGAGCTTCTGTAAAAGATAAAGGATTCTTTTACAGAATTCAAGAATTGAATTTTACAGAAAGAGCAAGAAAGGGACAAATTATGTGGTATGTAAGCACAGCCCTCAGTGTTTGACCTGGAAGTATCCTGGAGTGGGTTAATAAATCCTGTGTGGAGGGGACAGGAAATAAACTATGGGGCTGAGCAGCGCTAAAAGTCAAATTGGAGAAGCTTACATAGAGACGAGAATTGCTGAGGGGCAACACCTCCCTCAGTGGTGGATAGAAAACACACTCCCTAGAGAGATGGGGGGATGTGTGTCCATCTTCTCTGTGACTCTGGGTAAAGAAGAAAAAGAATGGGAGAAAAAAAACTTTCCTTGAGAGAAGATATAAACTTTGCTTACACTTACCTAAGGTTGAGGCCTGCATTTATATTACAAGATGAGTCTCCAAACTCCTAAGACAGCAAGTTAGTTGAAGTGCTTTATGTTGGTAATGACCTTGGAGCCCAAGGTTTATTTGCCTCCTCTTTATCCTTTTGGGATAAAGGCTATGAAGGATGTGAGGATGGCTGAACAGTGGACACTCAACATTGGAGATTGAGATGGATAACGATTTATTAGTCACATACTCACAGCCTGGGGGAGGAGGACACTGCGTCATGCAGGGTCATACAGGGGTTGCACCCGCAGACAGAGTGAACATCCCAGGCTGTGAAAGGCAGTATCTGTAGTGTTAAGAGGCTGGGGTGACCCTTGGTTCCTGTGGGAGGATGTAATTGGCTTCTTTGAATAATTCTGCAGGCTGGTAGGGAACTGAAGCCTGCTCTTCAGGGATAAGCAGGCATTGTGCTCAGTCTCCATGATAAGTAGCATTGTTTGGGTAGGGAACCTTATCCAAAGGAGTAGAGTGCAGAGGATGAGTTGTGGTTAGGCCATTTGAGGCCCTCCAGGTTTCAGATGTCAAAGCAGCACGTAATATTGAATCTTAATTTCAGGGCTTAACCACACCCAGAAGAAGCAAAAGCAAACCATCATTGGAGAAACGCACCTAAAAACCAGCCTCAGGGAATTCCTGCAGCTAACATTCCAGGAAGTTTCTCTAGACACAGGAGAATACCACGCTGAGTGAGAGTCATACTAAACGAATAACTATAGAATCAGATCTTTAATCACTAGATGTTAGAACTGTTTGATAAAAATATAAAACAATGTCTAACATGTCTTAAAAAAATATGGTATAAAAAAGTATGACAAAAGAAAAAGAGATGACCAAAATTGACCAGGGAGATTTGATAAATAAAATAAATAGAGATTCTAGAAATAAAATTAGAACCTGAATGAACAGATTAAACAGTAAATTAGAGGGCCGGTGGCCCCTTGGCTTAGCGGTTAAGTGCGCGTGCTCCGCTGCTGGCGGCCTGGGTTCGGATCCCGGGCGTGCACCAACACACAGCTTCTCCGGCCATGCTGAGGCCGCGTCCCACATACAGCAACTAGAAGGATGTGCAACTACGACATACAACTATCTACTGGGGCTTTGGGGAAAAAAAAAGAGAGGAGGATTGGCAATAGATGTTAGCTCAGAGCCGGTCTTCCTTAGCAAAAAAAAAACAAAAAAACCCCAGTAAATTAGAAACCATTGTAGAAAGAATTAGCAAACGGGAAGAGCTATCTGAAAAAATGAGAGATTAGGAGACTCGTGTGATAGAGTGAGACACTCCAATAAATACCTAGTCAGTGTTTCAGACATAACAGAACGAGAGAGCAGAACTACTTAAATGTATAAATGTTGAAAGACAAATCTTAGATTCAGGAAGTCCAATGAATCACAAGTGAGGAAAAAAAGATAAAGGATTAAAAAAAAAAAAAAAAGAAAGAAAAAGTGCTTAACAGAAGCCAGACAGAATTCTGAGCAATTTACATATATTAACTCCTTTATCCTCACAACATGTGAGGTAATTGAGGCACAGAAAACTTAAATAATATGCCCACAGTTTCACAGCTAGCAAATTATAGGGGCAATCAGCTCCTGAGTCCATGCTTTTAACCACTATATGATGCTGCCTCTTGAAGACAGGTGCAGGCAGGGACCTCTTAATGCAATGATGAAACACCACAGGCAATGGGATCTTAAAAGCAGTCAGAGAGAAAAGATAAATAACCTACAAAGGACAGACAAACAGATAGCTGGCTTCTCAATGACAACAGAAGCCAAAAGAAAAATTCTTGGAAAAAAATAACCATCAATCTTGAATAATCTTGCAAGAGTGAGGTAAAATAAAAACATTTCAGGACGATAAAAATGAAGAGAGTTTATTACTAACAGGCACACACCACCACCACCACCAACAAAACCTCCCCCAAAACAAAAAACCATATACTTCAAGTAGAAGGATCAAAGATAGTGAGATGAAAGAAGGCACTTTTCGAAAGTAGCCGAGGGAAAACATGGGATGAGGGCAGAAGCCACAAAAACTCAATAATCTAAAAAAACCACATGAAAAATTTTTTTAAAGATACAAGTACTCATCCAGAGATTATCAGGCTGTAAACAAAAACAAAATGATAGCCAATAAAGTAAATTGCAGTAATTGTCAACATTAAAACATAAGGACACAGAAAGATTAAAGGATGGAAAAATATAGACCAGGCTAGACCAGCAGTTCCTGGAAACCGTCTGCTCTCAATCCATTCCTCACTCCTCCCCTTGCTCTACTGTTTATCACTTGAGACCACTATTCCCAGGTTCCTTTGCATAGTTTTGGCTGAAAGAAAGCTCTGGCAGAAGACAAGGTGGCAGAAGGAAGGGAGAAGACAGTTATTCTTGGAGGTGTTCCAGCAGCTTCTCTTCTCTGAGACTCCAGTTCCTCTGGAAAGCCCCTCCCTCTGTGTTTTCAGCTCCTGATGGGCGGCTCCTGCCTGAGTCCTAGTTCCTGCCTGATAGAGCCTGCTTCTGTGCCCTGGAACACCAGCCCCTCTCATTGTCCTTCCGGCTATGGGGATGGTAGCATCTTCCTGCTGCTGATAACCTCTGGGATGCCTCATTGTTCCCTCTTTGCCTCCCAGTTCTTCAATCAACTGTGTAACCAATTCTTGTGTTAAATCTCCTTTGGTTGAAATAGAAAAAAATTGTTTTCTTTGTTCTCAAAAACCATATTAGAATAGCTATATTAATATCAGAGGAACAAAAAGGACTTCAAGGCCAGAAATGATTACTAGTTATAGTTACTATATTTGATGACAATAAATTGACTAGAAATGTAAACAAATTATATTTGTATGCACCTAATAAAATAACATCAAATAAAAATAAAATAGAAATCAACAAAACTTCAAGGAAAAAATTGCAAATTACTTATTCTAGTGGGAAATGTTATCACTCTTTTTTCACAATGGGCTGAAACAAAAGAATTAGAATGTAGAAGATTTAAACAACATAACTAACAAGCTTATATGAATGAACATTTATAGACGGAACCATGGAGAAAAATTATAAAATTTGAGTGTATCTTATGCTATAAAACATGTTTCGTAAATTTTATAAATTTTGTAAATTTTTTGACTCACTATACATACATTTGTAAATTAAGAAAATACACTTTAAATAAGCCTTGGATCACAAATCAATCAACGTGATACACCACATTAAAATGAAGAATAAAAATCACATGATCATCTCAATAGATGCAGAAAAAGCATTTGACAAGATACAGCATCCATTTATGATAATAACTCTGAATAAAATGGGGATAGAAGGAAAGTACCTCAACATAATAAAGGCCATATATGACAAACCCACAGCTAATATCACCCTCAATGGTGAAAAACTGAAAGCTATCCCTCTAAGAACAGGAACCAGACAAGGATGCCCACTCTTACCACTCCTATTTAACATAGTATTGGAAGTCCTAGCCAGAGCAATCAGGCAAGAAATAGAAACATTGGAAAGGAAGAAGTGAAACTATCACTCTTTGCAGATGACATGATTTTATATATAGAAAACCCTAAAGAATCCACCAAAAAACTTTTAGAAGTAATAAATGAATAAGGAAAAGTTGCAGGATACAAAATCAACATACAAAAATCAGTTGCATTTCTATACACTGACAACGAAGTAGCAGAAAGAGAAATTAAGAATACCATCCCATTTACAATTGCAACAAAAAGAATAAAATACCTAGGAATAAACTTAACCAAAGAGGTGAAAGATGTATACACCGAAAACTATAAAACATTGCTGAAAGAAATTGAAGAGGACACAAAGAAATGGAAAGATAGTCCGTGCTCCTGGATTGGAAGAATTAATATAGTTAAGATGTCCATACTTCCTAAAGCAATCTATAGATTCAATGCAATCCCTATCAAAGTTCCAACAACATTTTTCACAGAAATAGAACAAAGAGTCCTAAAATTTATATGGAACAACAAAAGACCCCGAATAGCTAAAGGAATCCTGAGAAAAAAGAACAAAGCTGGAGGTATCACACTCCCTGATTTCAAAATATACTACAAAGCTATAGTAACCAAAACAGCATGGTACTGGCACAAAAACAGACACACAGATCAATGGAATAGAATCGAAAACCCAGAAATAAACCCACACATCTATGGACAGCTAATCTTCGACAAAGGAGCCAAGAACATACAATGGAGAAAGGAAAGTCTCTTCAACAAATGGTGTTGGGAAAACTGGACAGCCACATGCAAAAAAATGAAAATAGACCATTACCTTACACCATACACAAAAATTAACTCCAAATGGATTAAAGACTTGAATGTAAGACCTGAAACCATGAAACTTCTAGAAGAAAACATAGGCAGTACACTCTTCGACATCAGTCTTAGCAACATATTTTCAAGCACCATGTCTGACCGGGCAAGAGAAACAATAGAAAAAAATAAACAAATGGGACTATATCAAAGTAAAAATCTTCTGCACAGCAAAGGAAACCAGCAACAGAATGAAAAGACAACCTGACATTTGGGAGAAGATATTTGCAAACCAAACATCCGATAAGGGGTTAATCTCCAAAATATATAAAGAACTCATGCATCTCAACAAGAAAAAAACTAACAACCCAATTAAAAAATGGGCAAAAGACCTGAACAGACATTTCTCCAAAGAAGATACACAGATGGCCAACAGGCACATGAAAAGATGTTCAGCATCATTAATTATCAGGGAAATGCGGATCAAAACTACAATGAGATATCACCTCACACTGGTCAGAATGGCTATAATTAACAAGACAGGAAACAACAAGTGTTGGAGAGGATGTGGAGAGAAGGGAAGTCTCATACACTGTTGGTGGGAGTGCAAACTGGTGCAGCCACTATGGAAAACAGTATGGAGATTCCTCAAAAAATTAAGGATAGAACTACCATATGATCCAGCTATTCCACTGCTGGGTATTTATCCAAAGAACTTGAAAAAACCAATGCGTAAAGATACATGCATCCCTGTGTTCACTGCAGCGTTATTCACAATAGCCAAGACTTGGAAGCCACCTGAGCGCCCATCAAAGGAAGAATGGATGAAGAAGATGTGGTATATATACACAATGGAATACTACTGGGCCATAAGAAACGATGAAATCCAATCATTTGTGACAACATGGATGGACATTGAGGGTATTATGCAAAGTGAAATAAGTCAGTGGGAGAGGGTCAAATACCGTATGATCTGACTCATTAAGTAGTAGATAATAACAACAAACAAACACACAGAGATAGAGATTGGATTGGTGGTTACCAGAGGGGAAGGAGGGAGGGAGGAGGGTGAAAAGGATAATTAGGCACATGTGTGTGGCAATGGATTGTAATTTGTATTTAGGTGGTGAACATGAGAACATAATGTAATCCATGCAGAAATAGAAGTACAATGATGTACACCTGAAATTTTTACTATGTTATAAACCAATGTTACCGCAATAAACAAATAAAAAATAAATAAAAATAATAAGCCTTGGATCAAAGAAAAAAATCACAATGGAAATTAGAAAATATACAGAAGTAAATCACAATGAAAATAGTCTATTTTAAAGCTTGTGGGATGTAATTAAAGCAGTGCTTAAATGAGAACTTTCAATCTTAACTGCCTATATTAGAAAAGTAGAAGAGTTAAAATCTAATGAGTTAGGCAGTTAGAAGTTAGAATAAGAGAAACCCCAAGAAAAAGTAAGGATGGAAATATTGATAAAAGCCGAAAATTGATAAAAGAGACAACAAAGGTAAAAATAGAACATATTAATAAAACCAAATGTTGGGTTATTTTATTTTATTTATTTTTTAAATTTTTTGAGGAGGATTGGCCCTGGGCTAACATCTGTTGCCAATCTTCCTCTTTTTCTTTTTTCTCCCCAAAGCCCCAGTATGTAGTTATATATCTTAGTTGCAGGTCCTTCTAGTTCTTCTATGTGAGACACCACCTCAGCAAGGCTTGATGAGCAGTGAGCAGGTCCGTGCCCAGGATCCAAAGTGGCAAACCCCAGGCCGCTGAAACAGAGCATGTGAACTGAACTGCTATGCCACCGGGCCGGCCCCCCAAAAGTTAGTTATTTTAAAAGACATTAGTCTCTAGAAAGACTGATCAGGGGGAGAAAAAAGAAGAAAAAAATAAACAATGTTAGAAATAAAAAAGGGGGCATAACTATAGATATATTAGATACTAATGAGATATTATGAGACTATTAAGAACAACATTAATTTTGAAATCTTAAGTGAAATTAATATATTTGGAAAATATAAATTTCCAAAAATGAGTTAAAAGTAAATCAAAAACCTAAATAGAATAGTATAATAATTAAATAAATTAGACTAGTATTTTTAAATCTCTCCCCCTCAAATAAACCCAGATAGTTTTATAGATAAATTCAACCAAACGTTGATGAATCAGAAAATTACAATCTTATACAAATTCAAGAAAAGAAAAGAAAAAAAGGAATGGTCCCCAGCTCATTTAATGAGGTTAGTACGAGTTAATATATGTGTGTTGCTGGGACTTGTATCTGTCATGTATTAAACATCACAAAAACATTTGTTAAATAAATAAAAATTGTATAACCTGGATTTCCAAATAGAAAAAGACAGTATAACAACTTCCTTTCCCAATATGGAAATAAAGACAAAACCAAAGACCAATTATACTTAGAAATGTAAAGATCATATATAATGACTAAATTGAGCTTATTCCAAACATATTTCAGACACCTAAAGTTTGTTTAACACAAGAAAATCTAGTTATGTAAACACCGTATGAATTGATTAAAGCAGGGATTAGCAAACTCTTTCTGTAAAGGGTGAGACGGTAAGTGATTAGGCTTTGTGGGCTGTGTCGTCTCTGTCCCAGCTTCTCAATTCTGTGTTGCAGTATGAAAGCCTTCAGAGGCAATGTGTAAATGGAGGAATGTGGCTGTGTTCCAACAATACTTTATTTATCTAATAGGTCAGATTTGTCCCACACGCTGTAGGTTACCAACGCCCGGATTAAAGGATAACGACTATATGATAACCTCCATAGATGCAATAGATGTGAAAAAATTTTTATAAAATTCCATACCCGTTCATAATCAAAGTTCTTGATAAATATGGAACAAAGGAAATTTCCTTAACCTGATCTAAAAAATGAGCAGTAAACATCATATTCAATGGGGGAAATTGGAATTATTCTTTTAAAAGTGAGAATAAGACAAAGGTTTTATCATCATTTAGATTCAACATTTTATGAGTCTTAAAACTGCCATGAGACATGAAAAAAGAATGCATAAGGATTGTTAACAAAAGAGTTAAAACTGTCATTATTCACACATAGTAAAATTTTCTACATAGAGACTCCAAAATAATAGAAAATAATTTTATAATTGTAATTTTTATCTCTACTTTAACATTTTTTTAGCGCTTTCTTTTTCTCTCAATTTACAGTTCTCTCTCAATTCACAGTTTTACTGCTCATTCAAATAATTTTGGAATTCATTGAAATTTTGTTTGCTGCCTAAATTTTTATAAATGGTCCATGGACTTTTGAAAACAAAATATCATATTTGTAGAGTACAAAATTCAATGCAGACATGAACTATAAGGCCAAATTATATATCTCTATTATTTTTTTTGATCTGACCAAGACCAAGAGAAGCATGTTAAAGTCTCTCACAAAATTTGTTTTTTAGGTTCTTCTTTTAAGACAACAAGTGTTAATTAATGTGATGCTGTGTTATTTAGAGTATAATATAATTACATATGGTATGTATGTGTATGCTATACATGTATATGTACCTCATATATACACCTATATGATGCTATATTTATATACTATATATGCATAACTATTATATGTTCTTTTATTGCTTATATACTGTTCTTTGCTTTAATACTTTTAGACATGAATTATAATCTACCTAAAATTAATAATGCCATTACCTCCATTTTGTTTACATATACCTTTTGTTTTTTGTGTCATTTGTCTGAGGACGTCTCTGATAGACACCTTAAACTAATTTTTATCTTTTAATAAAGACATTACAGGTGATGTTGGACATTATCTCACGTTGCCTCGTATTTTCTGATTTTGTTTTCTAAAAATATTTCCTTTGTTTTCTGTTTTGGTTTATAGATTATGCTATGTTTAATTTTTATCAGCTTTGTGGTGTAGAAGGTTCATGCCCTATTTTTAATTCTGCTTGTAGTTACCCTTATGTTTTTATCAAAATGTATTTCTTAAATTTTATTTTGCTAAAAAGCAAATGTAATGGTAATAAAATCTTTTGACGATGAAATTTGCAGACCTTCTTACCCACTTATACTCCCATTTTGTCACTTCCCAGCATTTGTTTATACAGCAGGATTTGGGACCATATAACTGCATTTCAATTAGGTTGTTTCACAATACATGTATTTTCTTTGGAAAATAGTTTTGATACTTACTTTCAATTTTACAACCACTTTAATATATTATAATTATTTTGATGTTCACTGCTAGTCCTATTATCTTGAGATTTTCATTCTGTTTATAACATCGGGCATGTATTCAAGTATTTTTTATCAAGAATGTCTTGTAGATGTCACATATTTTGAGCGTTTGCTCATCTGAGAATTTTTTCTTATTTTAATTCATAAAAAATTAATTCGTTATTTAAAATTCATAGTTCTCAACATGTTTTTCGAAAATTCTGCAAACATTGATCTGACATTTAGTGTTGCACTGAAAAATATAAGGATAATTTTGTTTTCCCCTTTTTAACCTTTTTTTTTGTGATTACTAGATGATCTTTTTTTAATTTTTGGAATTAAAAATAAGTAACCTCTATGGGGCCAAGGGAGGAGGACTCCAGATAAAATTTGCTTTAAAATTTGCCATAGTAGTCTGCATATTTTTGTCTAGAGCATTTTCTTCAATTATTTCTTTGATTATAGCTTCTATATCTACCCTTCTAGTTTGCTTTTTTGTTGTTATTTGAATTTCTTTTAAAATACAACTATATCTATTTTATGTTCTCACTTCCATTTTCCTTCATCTCATCTTTTTCCCTCCCTGGATTCTTAAAGAGATGACAAGTGTGTCTTGCACCTCAGTGGTTTTCTGCAGTGTTAACTCGACTGTCTATCGTCCACCTGAAGATTTTTCTTCTGTTCTTGCAGTTTTAGTTTTCTTTTAGTGCTTCCTTTTCTTATCCCTTTTGTTTCATTCGGTTGCCTTTGCACTCAGAGTTTCTGTTCACTCAGCCTTGTCTGCTATAGATTTTCACTTCTTTTTCAGAGAGAAACTTCTTGCATCATATTGAGCAGGTCAAACTTTTTCTAAATTATTCCTCTGACTTCTTTAATAAATAAATAGACACGTGCTCCTCCTAAGTTTATAGAACTATATTTTCTTTCCTTTGTTTCATCATACTTGAAATATGCTCATTTTTCATCTTTCTCATTCCTGAAAAAAATATCTTCTAATTTTCCTCTTTTAATGAATTATCAACAGAGAATTCAAATATTTTTTGGGTTAATTCATTGCCACAGGGATATTGAATCTTGTTCTCAGATCCCTAGCTAAAGGGGAGTTTCCACAACTATTAGATCTATTCCTACCACATACATCTATTCCTTGTATTTCTTCTTTATTATTTAAGAGGGTCATAATGTACCAGGCAATATGCTACACGTTTCATACGTACATTGTTTATTTAAATCCTCAAACATATGTTGCTGCTAAAAGTATTTTTCTACAATATTGATAATAAAATTGAGACCTATGTAACAAGCTACAACTACTGAATTATTACTCTTTTTCTCCTCTTATTTCCATGCTACCTTTTTCCAACCCCCAATTCTGGATGATCAGGTTTGTTGAATTGTACGGATATGTTATCAGGATTGAGATAGGAGAGACCGAAATTCTCTGGCCTTTGGTTTGAATAACCTAAACTAATTAAAGACAATTATGTTGGAGGCTAAAACATCAGAATACGGAAGTGCTTTTGAGGTAAAAATAAGATTAGGAATGGGAAGCTTTGTTCAGAAACTAGAAAAAGATCTTCCTGGCATGGGGAAAAAAAAAAGAGATAAGAAGAGAGGAAAGGAAGGGAACTAAGGGTGCAGGCTTCCTTGGTTAGCATCTTATAAAGTTGGCAAGATCCCGGGGAGAAAATGGCTAAGTGAAGTGTCCGTGCAGATGGGCCAGACAGCTCTACAGGGTTTCCTTTGTCCTATAACCGTGCCAATGCAGCAGATCAATTCCTGGTCTTTAGGCATGGAACAGATGTCACGAGAAAGTCACCAGACCTAAAGCTGCCGTGCATTCAGGAAACAGAGATCTTAACCACAGCTCCTGAGGACTGGAAGAAATGATGCACGTTTCAGCAGATCAGATGTCCTGAAGACTAATTCCTCCTCCTTCACAATGTCATCACAGTGCTTGTGAACTCATCCAAAACCTGCAGGACGGGTAGGAGTGGGATGTCAAGTTGACTGAACTTGAGTTTCTGACATCTTGGGGGAATGAAGCAAGAAACAGAAATTAAATTGAGTTGTAGAAAAATCAAGCTATAAATATTGCACTCCTGAGTTTGGAAACTAAAATTCATGTGCACACATTTAGACAGGTGACTAATGGCCAAAGAGGCAGTCCCAAGACTTGTATTCACTTGGGTGTGTGAATAGCTCCCAGGCTAATTCTCAGATCTATAAAGAAATGTTTCTAAATACTGTATTTAAACCTTATATATATACAATAAAGGAAACTTCTCAGCCTGCCTCTGTTTGGCTGTCTGACCTGCTGACCCCATGAAGTATGAGATGCTTATCACCAGGGATCTTTATTTCCCTGCCTCAGACTGTACTCTTCACTTGAGACGGCGTTCCCTCTAAGATGGTGCAATACCTTCAGTCTAGGTTCTTCCTGCCTCAATATTTCTGAGATGTTTCCTCTTCCCTGTGGTCTGAACAAATCAGAAAGCTGGGGGTGGCGCAGGTAGTACTGGTAAGGAATATAAGAACAGTAGTTTCTTTGCCTAATTTGGGGTGTGGTTCGGACATTTGTCTCTGTGCCACTGAGAGAGGAACATGTCAACCTCAAGGTCTTGTACAGGTTTTAAGTAAAGAGTTTGAACCAATTGATTTCTATTTAGTCTTCCTCTTATATATTCTGCTAAGTGGTTGTTGCCTGCTTCATTTTTTAAAAAGTAACATGAGATGAAATTTCAGTAACATAAAATTAATTATTTTAAGGTGAACATTTCAGAGGCATTTAGTACACTCATATTATTTTTGCAATCATCACCTCAATCTAGCTCCAAAACATTTTCATCAATCCAAAGTTAAACCTTTCCCTATTAAGTAGTTTTCTCCATTCTTCCCTTCTCCAAGTTCCTGGCAACTATCAATCTGCATTTTGATCTATGGGTTATTTTTTTTTTTGATATTTCATATAAATGGAATCATACAATATGCAATCTTTTGTGTCTGGCTTCTTTCACTTAGCATAATACTTTGAAGGTTCATCCACATTTTAGCATGTATCAGAACTTTGTTCCTTTTTTTTTTTTTTTTTTTTTGTGAGGAGATCAGCCCTGTGCTAACATCCGCCAATCCTCCTCTTTTTTTTGCTGAGGAAGACTGGCCCTGGGTTACCATGCGTGCCCATCTTCCTTCACTTTATATGGGATGCTGCCACAGCATGGCTTGCGAAGCAGTGCGTCGGTGCACGCCCAGGATCCGAACTGGCAAACCCCAGGCCGCCGCAGCGGAGCGCGTGCACTTAACCACTTGTGCCACATGGCCAGCCCCCAGAACTTCATTCCTTTTTATGAATGAGTAATATTCCATTATATGTTTGTATCACAGCTTGTTATCCATTCACCCATTGGTGGACATTTGGGCTGTTTCCACTCTTTGGCTACCACGAATAGTACTGCTGTGAACACGAGGGTACATGTACTAGTTTGAGGCTCTGTTTTCAGTTCTTTTGGGTATATAGCTAGGAGAGAAATCGGGGGTCATATGTTAATTCTATGGTTAACTTTTAAGGAACTACCAAACAGTTTTCCACAGTGACTGCAACATTTTACCTTTACCAACAAGGGTTCCAGTTCCTCTACATCCTTGCCAACATTTGTTATTTTCTATTTAAAAAAATTATAGACACCCTAGTGGGTGTGAAGTGGTACCTCATTGTGGTTTTGATTTGCATTTTCTTGGTGATAATGATATTGAGCATCTTTTCATGTGATTTTTGGCCATTTGTATATCTTCCTTGGAGAAATGTCTATTCAAGTCATTTACCCAATTTTTAATTAGGTTGTTTGCCTTGTTGTTGCTGAGTTCTAAGATTTCTTTATACATTCTGGATACCAGACCCGTGACAGATATCACTCATGAGTATTTTCTCCCATTCTGTACGTTGACTTTGACTTTTTGGTAATGTCCTTTGATATACAAAGTTTTAAATTTTGATAAAGTCCAGTTTATCCATTTTTTCTCTTTGTGCTCATTCTTTTGTTGTCATATCCAGCTTGTCTCATTTTTAAACCTTAGAAATGACGCCTTGACTCTGCCTCTTTAACTTTAAGTATTTCGAAAGTATTTCTTCTTTGGCCTAAGTGATCTGTACTTTGTGTTAAAGGTAATGGAATTTCTTATTCTCTTTGGTGGAAACAGTCACTACTGGTGACAAACCTGAAAACAGGCATCCCACTCTATAGTTTAATTTAGACTCCTTCTAGATAACGCCTTATACAGGCCGCTTGAAGTAGTGAATTAGAAACTACTATTTTCTCACTTCATTGTCACTATCATACAGGCTTTGCTCTACAGATACAGACGATATGCTCTGGGATATCAAAGAGGAAATGCATTATTCTGCCTAGGAGAATGAAGACTTCCATGTAGCATAACACTTTAATTAAATTCTCAAGGACAAAATATTTGGCTATGTGGATAAAGTTTGGAAGGAGAGGTAGAGAAGATCTTCATCTTATTTGATGACTTGATCGAAGCAGCGGAAATCTTTCCTTTTCGACGTGTATGATTCTGTCCAACTTTATTTTTCTGGAATGATACAACATTCACACTCATCATGAATGAGAATGAACAATCCAAGGGACCAGCCTAAGAAAAGGAAATGTGCAGTAGCAGTAACATTCATTTCACTCATTTAACAATCGTACTGAGTGCCTGCTATGTCTCAGACACTGCTCCAGGTGCTGGGGATGCTATGGTGAACAAGACAGACAAGGTCCCTTCTGTCATGGGGCTTGCAGTTAGTCTGGGAGACGTACCGTAATCAAGTAACAATGACATAGGGTAATTTCAGATAGTGATAAGGAAAGAAAATAGAACTTGATAATGTGATGTGAAAGGGAACACACATTTTAATAATATGGTCAAGGAAGCCCTTTGTGAAGAGGTGATATTTGAGCTGAGACTTGCGTAATGAAAAGGAGTCAGCCACGTGAGGATCTGAGAGAAAGGGGTCAAAGCAAAGACCGTGATTTGGGGGAAAGCTAGGGAAGTTGAAAGAAACACGAGGAAGCTGTGCACCGGAGCTGGCTATGTAGGTGGGAGAATATTGGGAGATGGGGTTGATTAGGCGGACGAGGCTAGAATTCCTAGAACATTGAAGTCCCTGGTAAGGAGCAGGTCTAAGCGCAGCAGCAGGGGCCTGCTCCATCAGTAGGTGTTAAGAGTGGAGCGGGTACCTGCTGTAGCCCAGGCACACAAGTTCAAGGGCAGCTGAGATGATGGGGTGGCAGCAGTCAGTCATCAGGTTCTACAGGGTAAGGAAGACACCAGCAGCTTCTACTCTCCTGATTGGGCATGTCCACCAAGAGAGAAGAGTTCCAAGCAGATATTCAGGGGATCCCAGCCAGGGTCAGACTGGAGTCAAAGGCCTTGGTAAGTTCATTACCTAGTATAGCATATGACCTTTTCCCCTCTGGATTGGTGGATTCCCAGAGTATAAACTCTAGGAGGGTAAGACTTTCCTTCATTCATAGCTATATGCCCAGCGCCCAGAACAGTGCCTAACTTATAATATTTCAGCAAATATATCAGTAAATATGCATCAAAGTAATGAATAAAAGAATAATAGTAGCAGAGATGCCTGATATTTCCTATTACTAATGTGGACTGGGAATATAAGAGTTAATACTGTTTTTAAAATGGAGATCCTTCATTAATTTAGCTACATGCTCTCAGATTGCCAATATGTGTATAAAACAGAGCCAAATGTTTCTTTCCATCTAGTCATATCTTATCAGCGTCAGTTGAACACAAAGCCTCATTGTTGAGATATTTTTCAAGAGAGTTTTTTTAGTGATAGTGAAAATCTGGAAACAAGAGTTCTGTCAACTTCAAGACTCTTCTTTGTTAAAATGCGTCAAAGTCTAAGTTTTGTTTCAGTATAATTATTAACTAAAACTTCCAACTGAGGAAGTAATTTTTCCCCTGTTAAGCATGATTGAATTAGGAAATGTAAAGAAAGCACTTAAAACATAATAAGAATGTCACCTGGTAGTTTATTAAGCTTTTGGCTCTGATATGCAGCCCAGAGAAGTCATTCTCTGTCTTCACGGATGACAGGACTGAAACTGACAGAATTCATGAGCATGAAAAGTCTGTGTCATGCTTTGGGGAAAGCCAGTTACTTCATCCAATTTCTAGTACTTTTAGGAGGTAGGAAATGATTATTTTAAAAGTAGCTATAAATACTCAGCTCTCTGTTGTCTTAGTATATGCCTGCATGTGACATAGAAGGAAGCAAAGATTACCCCCATTCTTGATCTAAGAAGAGTTACATGTCCAAACCATTAAGAAGTACTTACATTATTGTTCAATAACATTACACTTGTAGATTTTTAGCAATTCTGCCTTTAGCCAGATCACTTACAAAATCATATGCTGTCAAAAACAAAGATATTCCATTAATGACTGTCACTTAAAAGGTTTATAGTATTATTTTCAGCACAACTAGTATTAACTGTAAGCCTGCTTAAAAAATCATATAGTTTTGATACACTTCAAGTAACTTCTATTTATTCTTTTTATTTATCTAGCTGGTCACGTCATACAAGTGGACAGTAAACAAATCTTAGTTGACCATGGTAGTGGGAAAACCAAAACATTCTTAGATATGAAAAACACTTCAATGATTGTGATGCCAGTCTCATTATATAAGTACTAGCCGAGAACTACGATGAAAACCAAACAATCCAACTGTGAAAAAGCAGATGTTTTGAAAACCTTATATACTTGGTAAAAACAAAAAATTTCAACTTAAATTGAGTGCTGAAATTGGTATAGAAGTGCAATGTTCTTTCAAGCATTTTAGAACCTCTTCTTTTCTAATAATAAATGTGGTACCTATTACATTGCTTCTCTTTTGGCACTGTATCAAGATGAATCATGAAGAAGTCAAGAAAATACACAGGAACTGCAGACAGGAAAACGCAGAAGCACTCACTACTGTTAGCAAGTCTATACTCAGAAAAAATTTAGTAGTGGAATTCTTTATTCTAAATTTTAATGTTGCGGTAAAAAATTATCACCTGTCAAAACATATTTGACTAATTCTGTCTAATTCTCTCTATTTCCACAGCTAAAAGCCTCATCCAAGCCACTACCACCTCTACAGCAACAGCTCTCAAACTTGTCTCTTCCTCCACTCTTGTCTCCAGCATCCATTCTCAAATAGCAACGTTAGTAATGAAACATGGTTCAGAACAAGCCACTTTCCTGCTTAAAACTCCCCAAAATGTCCCCTTCACATGAGAGACAAATAAATCCCTGAGCTTGGCCTAGAAGGTCCCATCTGATCTGACCCCTGCTGACCTTTCTTACTCCCTACCACTGTCTTTCCTGCTTACCAGACTCCACTCACACTTACCTTTCTCTCATCTTGGAACATACTAAGCTCTTCCATGCCTCAGGGCCTTTGCATTAGCTGTCACCTCTGCATGGAAGGTTCTCCTTTTGCCTAGATCTTCTCAGGGCTGCCCCTTTCTCACCTTTTAGCTCTCAGCTTAAATATCAACACTGCAGAGGTTTTCCCTGGCCACTCCATCTCAAGTCACTACCAGGTCACTCTCTCACATCACCCTGAGATATTTTTGTTGTAGCTGTATTGCTACCTAATTTGTTCTTGCTTCTTAACCTGTTTACTGTAACACAGATACCACAGCATGAGCTCCATAGGTACAGGGACAGAGTATCCCCTTATTTGCCTTTCAAAGGCTGCGAGATCTGTAGTGATAGCTCCTATTCAATTCCCAATACTGGGGATTTGTGTCTTCTCTATTTTGAGTCCTGTCTGTTTGTGTGAGACTTTGATTTTTATTGTTTTTCAAAGAATCAGCTTTTTGTTTCATTGATCTTCTCTATTGTATTCCTACTTTCAATTTCATTGATTTCTGCTTTTATCTGTATTCTTTCCTTCTGCTTATTGGGTTTATTTTGCTCTTCTTTTTCTAGTTTCTCAGTAGGAACTTCAGTTATGAGACCTTTGCTCTTCTCTAACATAAACATTCACTGCTATAAATTTGCCTCTCAGCATTGCTTAAGTTGAATTTCATATATTTTGATTAATTTTGTTTTCATTTTCATTCCATTCCATGTATTTTTTAATTGCTTTTGAGACTTCCTCTTTAACTGTGGAATATTTGGAAGTGTGTCTTTTAATTTCCGTGTGTTTAGAAATTTTGCTGTTGCCTTTCTAGTTATTGATTTCTAGTTTCATCCTACTAAGACCAGAGAACATACTCTGTATGATATCAATTTGTTTAAATATCAGGTTTGTTTTATGGCCCAGGATATGTGCTATCTTGGTGAATGTTCCATGAGTTCTTGAAAAAAATATATTTTGCTGTTGTTTGGTGAAGTGTTCTAGACATTTCAATTAGATGCTGTCGATTGATTGCATTGTTCAGATCTTCTACATCCTTGCTTATTTTCTGTCTAGTAGTTCTATCAGTAGCTGAGAGGGAGATGAGAAATCCCAAGTATAATCGTGGATTTGTTTATTTCTCCTTTCAGCTCTATCTGTTTTTGCTTCATGTATTTTGAGGCTCTGTTGTTCGTTTTGTACACATTTCGGATATTTATGTTTTCCTGGTGGATTGATCTTTTTATCATTGTGTAATGTTCATCTGTATCTAGTAATTCTGTCTGTTCTGAAATCTACCTTACTAGATATTAACATAGCTACTCCTACGTTTTTCAGTAACAGCTTATTCAGATAATTCACATGCCATATGATTCACTCACTTAAAGCATACAATTCAATAGTTTTCATTATATTCATATGTCATGCAACCATTACCACAATCAATTCTAGAACATTCTCATTGCTCCAAAAGATAACCCCATACCCTTTAGCTATTACCCCTCAATTCTTTCATTCCCCTCATCCGCCACCCCAGTCCGAGCCAACCACTTATCTACTTTCTGTGTCTATAGATTTGCCTTCTGGATATTTCATATAAATGGGATAATATAATATACGGTCTTTCGTGACTAATTTCTCTTACCATAAAGTTTTCAAGATTTGTCCACGTTATAGCATGTTATCAGTACTTCACTCATTTTTATGGTTCCATTGTGTGGATATACCATATTTTGTTTATCCACTTACCAGTTGATGGACATTTGGGTTGTGTCCACCATTTGGCCATTATGAATAATGCTGCTATGAATGTTCATGCACAAGTTTTTGTGTAAGCACATGTTTTCATTTCTCTTGAGTATACACCTAGGAGTGTAATTGCTGTATCAAAGGGTAATGCTATGTTCAACTTTTTGAGGAATTATCAGAATGTTTTCCAAAATGGCTGCAACATTTTGCATTGCACCAGCAGTGTATGGAAGTTCCTATTTCTCCACTTCCTTACCAATACTGGCTGTTGTCTCTGACTTTTTGATTCTAGCCATCCTAGTGAATATGAAGTGATATTTAACTGTGATTTTGATTTGCATTTCCCTAATGACTCCTGATTTTAAGCATCTTTTCATGCATTCATTGGCCATTTATATATCTTTGGATAAATGTCTATTCCAATCCTTTTCTCATTTTTATATTGAGTTATTTATCCATCATTTGGTTGGAAGAGTTCTTTATATATTCTAGGTACAAGTCCCTTATCAGATATATAATTTGTAATTATATTTCTCCTGGTCAGTGGCTTATCTTTTCTGTTTCTTGATAGTTTCCTTTGAAGTACGATATTTTTGATTTTGATGAAATTCAATTTAGCCATTTTTCTTTTGTTGCTTATGTTTTTGGTGCTGGGACAACTGGATATTCACATGCAAAAAATGAATTCGGATATCCTAGCTCATACAATACTCAAAATTTAACTCAAAACAGATCAAAGAACTAATGTAAGAGCTAAAACTGGAAAACTCTTAGAAGCAACATAGGGTAAATCTTTGTGACAATGAATTTAGCTCACCTTTTCCTTATCACCTTTTAGAGTTTTCCTTTGGTTGTCTCTTGCACCATTTCAAGGGTTTACACTTGTGCTTAGCAGGGAGAAGCAGGGAAAAATGGTTCCATGCCATCTTGTCCAGACTGAAAGTTCTACCTAATAAATGCTTTTGAAGTGATCTAAGATAGCTAATCCAATCTTTGTGTCTACCTACCTGAGCAGACTGGACTGGGTCATTTCCATGGAGTTGCTCTGTCTTAGCAGCATTCTTTGGGGTTGATCAATCCCATTTATCTCTTGCTTCAGGGACTTTATCTCAGGTCCTGAATAGAGTGTGTGATGAGTTATCAAGGAGCCTCTCATCTCTAAGATCCGTTCCAGTTAAATTTCTTCCACAAAAGAAAGTGTCATCAATCATCGCTTTGTCAGGAAAGTGAGAAGGGGAAAGCAGTGACATTCATTCTAGAGTGAGGGTTAGGGTTAACTCCTCAGATATCCCCATTACAGTCGCTAGGATCCCACCCTGCCAGTCAGTGTATTGATTCCCAGAAAAGGGGCCAGTCAGAGAATTCATTATCTGAAATTTTTCCAGGCTATGATTTCCTTATTTGAAGTGCAGAAATCTTATAATGCTGATAGGTATTCTTTGAATGTGTATTTGACTGAAAAGGATGAGACAGGGATGTTCTGCATATAAAGACATTATCTTTATTTTGTATTATCTACAGATTAGCACTATTTTCAAAGTAGACATTTTGTGCTACATTGATCTTATACTGTATTTTGAAAAGTGATATCCCAGTACAAGATAAAACATTTATTCCTTAGAGTAGTATACAAAGGCTTTTGTAGTACAGCCTGAGCATATCTCTCTAGACTCTATACTCCCTCACACACATCCCATTCCTTCACACTCATCCTACTTTCAGAAACTATTTGTGTTTCCCACACTCTTCTTTAACCTGAATCTTTTTCATATCCTATTCCATTTCTCTGAAATATGCATCCACATATCTTTATTCAGTCTCCAAAAAGATCCATCTAACTTTGTATTATTTTGCTAAATTTCCTCACTAACTAGTACACGACTATCAAAATTAGGAGTGTTTTCAGTGAAGCTTCTTTATTGGATGACTTTTAGATTCTGAATCATTAATTTAATCAACACTGGCATATTATACTATGACATGGAGTCATCTTTGGGCAATGGTTACAACAAACTATCAAATATTGGTAGAATATCTAATGGTCCGCATTCCAGTGTATAATCCAAATAGAGAAATTTCGGTCTAACAATTCATATGAAGGCATAAAATTGTACATGTTTTGTGGTGGACTGGATAGGTGCTTACCAAACCATTACTTCTTTTCGAGCACACAGTTGACTGTTAGACTGCATTTCCTAGCCTCCTAGTACTTAGGTGGGGCCACATGAATAGTTCCAACCAATGGAGTTTGAGCAGAAGTGATATATGTCACTTCTAGAGTGAGGCAGATAGAAGCAATTACACCTTCCTCACATTCCACATCTTCCTCCTTCACTCTCCACCCCCGCCACCTTCCAGCTGGCTGATAAGAGACCAAATTTGAATTATGTGGTGAAGATGGTGGGGACACAACATGAAACAAACTATAGTGGATTGGACCACCCACCACCCATTTTTCACAGATCCATACTGAAATAGACTAAGGTGGTTATTTTCAGCCGTTAACAGGCTGACTAATAGGTGTTTTATTATTTATCCAAGAAATTTCATGATTACTATCTTTCTGGGCATGTAACCTATGGTTTTGAAAACGATGAATGACCAGCAATTCTCTCATACTTTTTATCAACTCTCTAGGAACAAAGCCATAAATATTTACTAATTCTTAATTCTACTTGGGATTACCAAATTCCAAGTAGGAGGGATACAGTAGGAAGAGTTCTTGCCTTCTAAACAATAGAGAAAATGTCATAAAAATCTATTTGTGTTCATTAATTTTACCCAGACTTCTTTGGAGAGCCAAAAGATGCCTGGAACCAATGTCACAAGGTAATTTGAATCTTTTAGGGAAATCTTGTGCAAAAGACCCATTTCCTTTTGCAGGCTCAATGATACTTTCTAGCAATTCTCTTCTTTCTTTTCTGCATCATTAATATTTTTGCACTCTGATGGATCTTTCCATCGCTGTACCAACATGCTGTTATTTTTCTCATGTTATATAAAAATTCTCTGAATACCATATTTGAGTAATTTATATTTCCATTTCTCAGCTCCTTTTTGAAAGAGAACTTCCCAAAGACTTGCTTATATTTGATTTCCTTCCATTTTCCTGTTCTCATTTTCTCTTAAGCCCCCTCTAGTCAGGCTTTTACTTCCACCACCTCACTGAGCAACTCTTGCCGAGATCACCAAAGACCTCCATGTCACTAAATTCAATTGTCAGTTCTCTGTCCTTTGATTTCATGCTCCTTATTGGTATACTTCATGTGGCTTTGAGGACATCGCTCTCTAGGTTTTCCTCTTATGTCACTGGCTACTCCTTCTCAGTCTCCTTGTTGGTTCCCCCTCTCTCTGCAAAGTCTTAATATTATAGTGATTTAACCTCAGTTCTTGGTCTTCTTTTCTTCTCTATTTATACTCACATACTTGGTGTTCTCATCTAGTCTCATGTCTTTAAAACCACCTAAATGCTGATAATTCCAATTGATATCTCCAGCTCAGAACTCTTTCTTGAATCCCAGATTCATATATCCAACTCTCTATGGACATCTCCACTTGGATGAATAATAGATAAGACATCTCAAACACAAAATATCCACACCTGAGCTCCTGATGTCTCCCTTCACTCTCTCCACTGAGAATCTTTCTCACCTCATTTGAAGGCAACTCTGCATTTCCAATTATTCAGAAAAAAGACCCAGGAGTTATTCTTGAATCTTCTCTTTCTCTCACACTCCACAACTAAGTCTTCAGGAAGGTGCTATCTTCAAAATATATTCAGAGTCCAAATACTTTTCACTACTGTTTCTGTGCTTCCTAGCTGGTCTCCCTGCTTCTAGTCTTGTGTCTCTACAAGTCTATTCTCAACAATAGACAGATTAGTTCTTAGAAAATGTGAATTAATCATATTAATCAATCCTGCCAGTGGCTGCCCATTTCATTGGAGTTGAGGCCAACACCCTTGTAATGGCCTGTAAGGTTTTATATTTTCAGGCTCCTGGTTATCTATTTGGCCTCATTTCCAACTTTTCTCTCTCTTGTTCACTCTGTTGTATCCTTGCGTCTATCTTCCTTGCTTCTCCTAGGACATGCCAGGTATTCTCCTAGCCTGTGCACTGTCTATTCCCTCTGATACGAGCACTCTTCCCTCAGTTATCAAACTTATTCAACTTCAAGTATTAACTCAAACATCAGCTTTCCAAAGAGGCCTATACTAACCACTCTATTTAAAATTGCAGCCACCTTCCCCCAGTTCCAGCTCGCCCAATCCCTTTCCTTGCTCTAGTTTCTTGCCTTGCACTTATAATCTTGTAACACATTCTATAATCTACCTATTTATTATGCTTATTATTTATTGACAGCCCCCACTCCCTCCCACCTCCACTAGAATGTGTGTCCACAGATATTTTAGTCTGTTTTGTTCACTGATGATGTCAAGACCCCAGGACAATGCCTGGCGCATGACACATGCTCGATATATATTTATTAAATGAGTGTAAAAATGAATCTTCCATCTGAGAGAGTCAAAATCATCATTAATGATACCAGAAATGATCATTTTTAGTTGTTACAAATTAGTGACTTTGATCTTGTTTATATGAAAAAAAAAATTATTTATCATCCAACAGATCATGGAAAGATTTACAAAAATACCCAAATATGTAGACTAACAATAAACTTGTAAACAGCCAGCATTATTTTTCCAATCTGCATCAGACGAACTTCACCAACAACAGAAGGTCTTTGATGCTGAGGCATAAATGGAAGCCAAAACTCCAGCCTAATTAGATTTTGCAATTCCGAATATGAACAAATCAAGTCTTTGTGACTATTTTCAATGGTTATTAAAATACATTATTCATGTTAATATCATAAATCATACCTGGAATGTATTCTTGATTTGCTTTATTAAGCTATGGTTGCATAAATATAGCTATTGATTGCTTTTAGATTTATTATCCGAAAATTGCTTAAACTTATAGCTTCTAAGCTAATGTTTCTCAAAATGTGTTCCAACAAATGTTAACAGGCATTTCATAAAAATATGGGGTCAAAGTTCAGGTAAATTTGGAAGATACCGAGTTAAACAGGTTTCTCTACTAAGGGACTGCATTGTGGGTTTGAATTTCCAAATTTGGTGGACAGAATTTCCCAAATTTATTTGATCACAGAACCTCTTAATCAAGGACCTTCTTACATTTTGGGAAATAATGCTATGTACAAGTAAAAATATGATCAAGTACCAGATTTGTGGTCATGTTTGTGATTGTGTCATTCATTTTCTCCACAAATAATTACTTAGTGATAGCACTTTGTAGAATATCAGCTATATGAGTGGAAATGTTTGCAGATGTCTGCATAGAAGACATACAAAAGCGAGGTGGAAAGGTAAACATTTATAATACACTAAAGTAGAGGACCTGGGGTGTCGTGACAGCCAGAGCTTGATGGGAAATGATAAGTAGAGAAGGAATAAAGGCTGAGCAAAGAATGGAGAGAGGGTTGAGGCAAAAAAAAAAAATTAATGCTTTTAATTCTTGATATGCAGTCAGAGTCCAGATTTGAGGTAAAAGAGAAAGCCCCGTGGAGACCTCTGAGCTTGTGTCCTGTTGAAAGTGAACACGAGTTGGGGCCTGTGCTCTATTCTTCACTCCATTTCTTCTTAACGTTTGTATTAAAATAATCAAGGGTAAGCTAAATGCACATTTCATACAATATGGTTGCTTTTTTTTTTTTCCTAACAAAAGAGCAAATAGCCTCATGAAATCAGATTCTTACGACATTTGTTACTCTTTACCACTGAAACACAGTGTTTGGGTTCTAAAGGACATCCGATTAACAACACATATGTAACATCATTGGAAAAGCATAATTTATGTGTCATGAAACATTGCTTGAAGATGGTAATAGGAAAAGAAGTTTTGTCATTTGGGGAAAGATAATAAATCTCAATCAGCTACTAGCTGCATTTATTGGTAAAAAAAGAACAAATTTTTACTAATTTTATTTTGGCTCAATATTGAACAATTTTATTTTTGGGCTACAAAACAGCACCATATTGAGCTATCCCTTAGCTTTTGAAAATGATCATTTATCTTTAAATATTTTGTTAAGTGGCCTGTAAATAGTTATATACTTAACATTTAATTTGTTTAACTAACTAACCCTGTTCCTTAGGATGATCAATTCTAAGCAGGTTTGCTCAAAAGTTATGGAGAGAGAGTATTTAGGAATGAGGCATATCTGACTAAAAGCTATATACTCTGACCAATTATTTCTGTCATCATATATTCTAGTAGTTAATTTATGTAGTTTATCAGTATATTTGCTTAGTTTTGATATCTATTATTAGACTAATATCTTCAGCACTTTTGGGTAGATGCTATGGGGACATATAGTCAGTTGGGTGCCTTTTCCTCTTAGGGAGATAGTCTTGACAGTATCTTCTGCAGAGTCAGAACTTGCAATGGAAGGGAGCATTTTTCCAGCCCAGTGGCTTCTGCTGGGTTGTAAACAGTCGGCTTGCTTTTAAGGGAGGGAGCACAGCCTATAACGACGACAGCTAGTCCCAGCTTAGTTCATTGCTTCTGCCACCTGCCTTCTGGCTTAATGTTGGAAGCAAGAAGCATGCAATTAAGCATGAGGAAATGAAAATAAATGACACCGTTCATTGCACATTACAAAGTGCCTGGCAAAAAGAATGCTGTCTGTAGAGACCCAGTGGCCCTGCGGAAAATGTGTCTCTGCCTGAGAAAATGCTGGGGATTGAGACAGTGACCTGGGTTTTCTCTGTCACCTCTTGTTGCCATAAACCAAATAAATTGCAGGTGCAACTCTATAAATGCCCACGACACTCACTGTTTAATGATTTGTAGAGAGCCAATAATTAAATTTGAGTACAAGGGAATATAGTCACAGTGACATGTTTCAGCTGATTTTGTAAGATAAACTCTATAAAAAGTAATGACTTTAAAGTAAATAATTGATTCCTTTTTGAATGATCAATAGTTTGGAAATTGTTTTGTAAAATAACAAATATTGAAGCCCAATTGATATTCAAAATCCTCTCTTAAAAAACATTTAAGTAGGCTGTATTGTGTTCACTCAGTAAAGGAACGTGCAGTTCATTCATGCTCGGTGGACATCAATGAACAGGGTGGATACTCCATTGTATTCTATTCATGGACAGTCCTACCTTCTTTCCATGAAGAGTTGAGGGCAGAAGTGCGTTGTTCTTGGACACAGAGCTTGAGAGAGCACAAGTGAGCTGGCAGAGAATTTCAGAAGCCTTCAGTTTCACACTAAGATTTAATCTA
The DNA here is from genome assembly GCF_057802395.1 of Ceratotherium simum simum. Lineage (NCBI taxonomy): Eukaryota > Metazoa > Chordata > Mammalia > Perissodactyla > Rhinocerotidae > Ceratotherium > Ceratotherium simum. The sequence continues at coordinate 26,287,133 of NC_141930.1, read as the reverse complement.
GTTAATAAAGGTGTCTTTTGGATGCAGATATCATTTCAAGAAGAGAATAGCATTCGAAATCATTCTACCATACAGATTTAGTACATGCTGCAGACACACTGCAGAAAAATTTATTATGTGTGATATTTTTAAAGTATCAAGAGGTTTGGGGAATTTGTAGAGTCTTTAAGAAACTGAGGAATGGTTTTCATAATGAACCCATCATTACTACTGGAGGAAGCCCAGGTTACAAAGAGTGGAGTGTGTAAGTCTTTTCATTTTGCGGAAAGGTACCACTGGCAGGTGGAGGAACACGAAGGTCCCGCCAGCATCCCAGCAATGATCTGCATGGGAAATGGTATCTCTGAAACTGAAAAAGATGGAAGACTAAGGACCCAATAGTTAATTAATTCTTAAAACTTTAAACATTTATTGTAATTCAAATTGCTGATATCAACATTGAGAATGTCAGTAGTAACTTTTAATACTTCAAGTTTTTTTTTTTTAACTGTTTATTCTAATTCAAATTTTGATGTCAAATTGCTCAGCAGGTGGAGAAGAGAAGTTAAAGATCTATGTGGTGGAGGCTGTGATGGCCTGGGATGCACTGCCCCAAACTCCTCCATCAATGAAGAACTTATTACCTCGTTCACTGGGAGCGTTGCTGGAAGATGGCTCTCTGCTGTAACTCCTCTTTGTCGCTGCCTTAGCTCAAGAAAATTGCCTCACTGAAGAACATATCTCCTTCCAATAACTGATCAGCAACGGTGTCCAAGGGTCTGGCCCCCATGCCTTAACTCAGAACTAGTGATTTGGAAGGAATGCAATTGGAAAATTGGTGACAAGGAGGTCTGGGAAAGGTACGTGGATAGATTTCTCCAAATAGTCTCAGAATGTGAAGATAGCTGTGTCCCACATGAATGCTCACCATTGGTGACCTCAGCAGAAGTGGATGATATGACTTGTTTTGTTGGTATCAGTCACTTTTCCCCAGCTACTCCTGTCATTGCCCAATGGCTCACGAACAAAGTGGCCATGATAGCAGGGATGGAAGGTATACATGGGCACAGCAAGATGGACATCCACTCACCAAGGCTAATCTGAATACAGCTACTTCTGAGTGCCCAATCTGCCAGCAGCAGAGACCAACACAGAGTCTCCAATATGGCGCCATTCTCCAGGGTGATCAGCCAGCCACTTGGTGGCAGGATGATTACGTTGGACCACTTCTATCATGGAAGGAGCAGCGTTTTGTTCTTGCTGGAATAGATTCTTACTCTGAATATGGATTTGCTTTCTGTGCCTGCAATGTTTCTGCAAAAACCACCATTTATGAACTTACAGCATGTCTTATTCACCGTCATAATATTCAACACATTATTGCTTCCCACCAAGGAACTTATTCATAGCAAAAGATGTGTGGCAATGGGCCCCTGCTCATGGACTTCACTGGTCTTACCATATTCCTCACCATCCTGAAGCAGCTTGCTTGATCAAATGATGGAACAGCCTTTTGAAGACACAGTTATGGCATCAAGTAGGTGGCAATACCTTATGGGGCGGGGCAATGTCCTCCAGGAGGTAGTATGTGATCTAAATCAGCACCCACTAAAAGGTGCTGTTTCTCCCATAGCTAGGATTCACACATCCAGGGACCAAGTGGTAGAAATGGGAGTGGCTTCACTCACTATAACCCCATGGTGTCCTCTAGTAAAAGTTTTGCTTCCCATCCCTGCTGGTCTATAGGTCTTTGTTCCAAAGGGAGGAATGCTTCCACAGGGGATCCAACAACGGTTTTATTGAACTGGAAGTCAATACTGCCACCTGGGTTAGGAGGATTTGTGAAATTCCAAATTTATTTTCTTTCCTGGATGCAGAATTGTCTTCCATCTCTTTGACCTCTAATCAATATGTTTGTTTTCTGTAACTATACTTATATTTATATACAGAAGGAGCGAGAGAGAGAGAGCGAGCATAGATATGAGAGTGAGCATGCTCCTTCTTAGTCAATTTTTAAGGGGAAGAGTGCCATTATTTCCATAATTCATAGCAGCAGCAACACGGCAGGAAAAGCCCAGGCTTTGAGCCAGCCGGGCAGCTGTGTTCAAATCCCAGGTCCTCGATTTACTAAATTACTTAATTTTTCTGAGACTTAGTTTTCTCATCTGTCAAACTGGGATAATGATACCTGCTATCCGTCTATGTTGTGTGAAATAATTAAATAAGGCAAAGCATGTCATAGACCCAACATAGTGTCTGGTTGGTCATCAGGAGGGACAGTCCTGGTTTATGCTTGTTGTCTTGGAATAATTATTCATAATGATATTAATTAGTACTTATAACTGTATTAGTGATTATAATAGTTACTAATAGCACTCCCCGTCAATCACAGAAGTTAGGATGATAAATTGTATGTTCACTTTAATTATGATCAAATGTCAGTTTGCTCTTGCCACCTTTTTATTGCTTATGATTGAGAAGATTGCAGTAAAGTAGAATTCAGAAGCAGCGCTACCTCTGTCTGGTAGACTCAGGTTTTAGCTGGTAACTGCAACTCCTAGTTTTATGGTGAATCAAAAAGAGTGTAGGTGATGAAATCTGTCTGATGATGAAAGTGCAAATTGATTATCCTATTCTAGGAGTTGGCTTTATGCAAGGGGCTGATAAAACAGATACCTTGTGTCCCAGTAGACTTCTTGAAGAAATCTTAAGGTAAATAAAATGTAATCCACCTTTTAAACACTATGATGTGAAAGGTTTAAAAATATTCAGGAGACTTATTGTGGCCTCATATTTTTAAACACTTTTTACCTGACACACAGAATATTCTAGTGGGTCTACCCCACTACCCCACGACCCCTTCAGTGGCTTTCTCGCCATGCTCACCAAAGGTGGAAAGTCAACTCATGGCCTTCTTCACAGCCTCTGAGGACACCTTTCTTTGCTAGATAATTTAGAGAAGAATGATCTGTCAGAGTATTTATAGAAGCCATTAGCATCATGAGTGAAGTCTATGGATAACTGATGGCTCTTAAAAAATATGGCTTTAAGAAGAGAAAAGAGAAAATTGTAGGGTGGCTTTTTCCAAATAGCAGATTGCTATATTTGGGTGGTCTGAGGATTATGACAAATGTCGGGGATCGCACACCGTAGGAAAGCAGCTCATTATAGCTGTGCATACAGAATACCATGTTCAAGTTTGAGTGGCTGATTTTGTTGCAAACACTAATTTTCAGATTATACAATTTGAAATTTTTAATTAGCCATGAATCCTTCTAGGGATAACTTTCCTACACCTCTTTATAATACTGTAAAAATAAGTCAGATTCTCCTTCAGCCACCTAAGAGCTCAAAATAAGCGTTTCTGTGTGATATTGATTGTTTCCTCCTCAAATGTTAATTTTGAAAATTATGTTTCAGAAGAATTAATGGCCCAATCCTGTGGTCATTCGGCATTTCTAAATGTCATTAAAGTTAATGACTTCTGAAAATGAGAAGAATAGAGCTGGTCTTTTCAGTTTGACTGAAATTTTACTGTTTAGTAACATAAGATCCAGTCAATCACTTAAATCTGTTGGTGATGTACAGCTTTTAAATGGCTGCTGGGTTCATATACAGCATCTTTATTGTTGGAAACATGATGTGGACAGTATAGGACAAAGTAATAAAGATTCATTTAATGTACTGGGCTTCTTAGACTCAATATGTGTTATATTTAGAGAATGCAAATATTCAGTGAATTGCCAAAAACACAATCTTTGGCAATGGAGGCATTCCACAAAACATTGCATTCTCAGAGAGATGCCAAAAGAGATTTGCATGTGTGTGTGTGTGTATTTGTATGCACATAAAAATATATAAAATATATAAATAAAAATATATAAGTATATAAAAAATACATGGCGTACATATAAAATATAGATAATATATATGTATATAATTAGAGCATTGCAAGGAACACAGATAATGTAATTCTGTGTAATAAATGCAGTGTTTCAGATGGACTATTAACATTCTTGCCTCGTTTAGTTAACTTTTGCATTTTTTTCCTCTACTGAGAAGTAATGTCAAAACATTTCCTACTATAGTACTGTGTGCATGTTTTCCCTCTGATTCCAGACCTCCCCAAGTTCATGTTTTAGAGAGTCCTTTGTGGCATAGTATATTTTCCTCTGAATTTCTATAATTCTGACAGTTTTATAATTTTCTTGTAGGCTTAAAGCTTCAGGAAGCCACAACTTTGACTCTTTCATCTTTTTCCCTGTAGGCTGTTCTAAACCTATGCCGTCTAAACAAGAGATACACTTATACAACCTTGTGATGCATTTGTTAGAATCTGCGTTTTGCATATGGGGACACTGAGGCACGGAGAAATCAAGTGCCTTGTCCAAGGTCACACTCAAAGTCGTAGGAACGAGAGCTGGAGTGCAGTTAAGGTGCTTGGTTCCTGAACACGCTGCGCCCCTAGGGTGCTTTGTGTGTTGGATCATCACCAATACCATTTCATAGTTGTCATATTTGTTAAGCATTCTTTTGGAGAAACATACTTTGTTTTACCCAAGTTTCAATCCATTTCCTTTAATCTTGGAACCAATGGGTTGGTTTTCTTTAAGACACTAATTTCTCTCAGATCTCCTTTCTACCTCTTAGTTTCTGTAGTTCGCCTCTACATTTTAGATGGTTACTTTATGCAAGAATATTTTTTTCTTTTCAGTGGGAACACCATGGTTGGGATAAAAATCAAGGACTGACACATCAATAACAATCAAATTTTCATCTTGGATTTTCCAATTTTATTTTGTGGGATGTGAAAATGATCACAAACTCTTGCACTTAAGTATCCTAATCTATAAAGTGATGCTAGTTTTGCCAACTTTCTTCACAAGTTCCATGTGAAGAATAACATACAAAATAAATACGAAAACAGTCAGTATTAAGAAAGAGTCACCAGAAAACCAAGCCACCAATAAGTGGAGGAAAAGACTGGTTTGTCATAGGTAGCTAAGCCATGGGCGACCAACTCTTGATGCATCAGAACATGGAAAGCTTGGATCAATGGGACTCCACAGGCAGTTCCCTAAATTCTTTCAAGTTATTCATTTAAACTGCCTTTCCACCATGCTTTCTTTTTTTTCAAAACTGCCTAAACGAATCTGTTTTATTTGTTGGTTAATTTGATTTTGATTTTTCTTGAGTGGAACCTCCACTAAGCAATGAGGCATCTACTATTGTCTGAGCCTGGACCGGCTTTATGCCTCTGGGCAAATTAGTTAACTTTTCTAAGCCTTTATTTTTAAATAAAGATAAGAGTCATTGCTTTTGTGATGATATAATGAGATAACATATTTGCACAGTGCCCTGAAATTTGTGGTTTTTGATAGATGGCAATTAACATTATTTTCCCTGTTTTATTTTGAATGAAGACAGTATTTTCATATTTTTCCTTTATAATTCAATGGTTTGACCAACTTCCTAGGTGTGTATCTTACCCTGGCAGATGCATAAGAAATTTTTTTAAATCGTCAATGTGCTTATTTAATAGAAATGTTTTACTGTTTTCTGGCAGTACCAATCCTGCACCTCACTCTGGCACCCATCATGACTCTAAGCCGGGGTCAAATAAGGGGCTAAGTTTCTAGATTTCTCTGCTTAGCACATTGATTTTGTTGCTGGCTATGTTTTGGTCATGGTGTGTTTGTGTCCTGGGGATCAGATTCTTGCCTTTAAACTCCAGTCTCTCTCAGGAGCACTTTCTGTGTTGATGTAGTCAGAACCAAGGAGGTCATTTTCAGTGTTAACTAAAGAAGTCAACCCATAGAGGGGAAAAAAATGTGTAAAGCTAAAACCTCTACCTAACATTTAATATTTCTATATAAATGTTAAGATTATATCTTAGGTAGGGCAGAAAGATAAATGACTAGAATTTGTTGTCTTTTAAGATCTTTGCTGAGGAAAATTCCTTGTTGGCCTTCAAAGGAGAGACATCTCATTTCATTAAAATCCTGAATGAGTAAATTTAAAAACTGTTTTACAAGGCAATTATCATTTCATGTCATAAAATAAACCTAAATATTTCTATTTGGATTTGCTACACTGGCTCGATATAATAATAATGATGATGATAAAAACCATTTGGGCTGGGGTAGGTTAAGAGAATCTGTACTCGAGTCTGAGGCCGGAGTCCTGGTCTTGGTTCTATCTCCAAATAGCTGGGTGACACTAGTCAAGGAAATTAACCTCATAAGACCTGATTTTCTCATCTGCAAAATCAGTAGATCAGATGTTCTCCAGATTCCTCCCAGCAACAGAGTTCTATGATTTTGTTAGGCATTTGGTGACCTGAGTTTCAGTCTTGACCTACTTATGTGAACTCAGACATTGACATAATCTTTTTACCACACTTTACACGAGTTTAAAATGGCAATGCTGGAATTATGAGGCAGAGTACTGTGATAAAAGACTAGTGAATGATTTTTTTCTAAAACTTTTTATTATTAAGAAAGAAACCAATAATTGGTCACACTACAAACACCATCAAACCAAGCAACCATTTTTGCTTAAACTCCGTGATGGTCTAATATCATAATAAACAAACTCAAAAACGTAATCAAGCACGAAACCTTTAGGAAAGCAGTTAAAGCTGATAATTCGGCTACATTCAGCTCCATTAGTATGTGATCTTTAAACTTTTAAGAGAAACCAAACCAAACAAAAACAGACAACAAAAAAACAATTAAATAGGGAGATAGCAGTTAAAGAATATCTAGGACAGATCAGAACAAAGAGAACAAATCATTAAAGTTTTATACTTTCAGAAATTCCTTCTTCACAAGTATTTCATTAGAGATTACTTCAGCCATAGAAACATGATTTGGTATTTATATTTTTCAGTTCATGTCCCTACCCTAAGATGTCTCTGAAAAGACCTGCTGTGTACCACAAAGCTTCAAGATTGCTCAGTAGAGCATCCTTTATGTAGCATCTTCGTTAAGCGCTCGGGGAAACTTTCCAAGTCCCTGCTGAACTCATTGACATGCAGAATCTTTCTTTCCTAGAATTCCTAATTTGGAACATAGAGTTAGGATCAAACTGCATTGTGCTGGACACTAAGATCAAAGCAATGTGCTTTTTTTGTGTATAAGCTATCCGGTTTGTTGAGTCATAGTCTGTGCTCTCTTGATAAAGAGTGAATTTTTTAACACTCTTGACTGCTCAAGAAAATAGGTATAGTCCAAGATATTACATTTTCCATAAATAAAAAAGAGCTTCGCTGAAATTTTCTCCACAGATATACTTTGTATGAAATAGTATGTTTTGATCAAACTATATGTAATTCAATCTCAAAAGTTTCAATGAATATACCGTGGAGCTTATAAAGTCTTTTAAATGTGTGAAGTTAGTTTTCGAGTATAAAGAATTCAGTCTATCAGTCAACACATATTTCTATAAGTGCACAAGTGTTCTAAAGAATGGTGAAGATAAAACCCCTAAACTCAAGGAGCTTATATTCTAATGAGAACCAGTCAAACAAATACCAATTATAAGGTGGAGTCATAATTGTTAGAACAGATGTGTGATGGGCTAACAATTATTAATATGAGAACAGCGTTTCCCTACCCGTGCGTACTAACGAGGATTCTGGCTTGGTCCACTTCAGTCTCTTTCTCTTCTCTGAGGAGGACCTTGCTTGCTAAATGAGCTCTTAGGTTTTTGAGAGAGAATATTGTGAGGAAAGGAGTAGGGGAGGAAGATAAGAAAATTCTTGTGGAGACAAAGACCAAAAGAGTTTTTTTGAGAGGGAGAATCTTGAGGAAAACAGCTATGGTCTATGAGGACATGAGGTCTATGAGGTCTATTAGGGATAGGAAGAAATGGGATTTTTATAAATATCTCTAGGGGGACTGTGAGTCTCCTCAAGCTATCTAAGAAAACAAAAATGTTGATTTATCTTGAAATTATTTTTGGATACGTGTTCTTCTATCCACTGTACTGCTTTGGAACTGAATCAGGTAGGTCATAATTAATCCTTTATAATATTTATTGGAAGATATAAAGCAAGCCTCAGAGAATATAATTAAAGCAAAAGAAGCAGCATGTTCCATAATGCTTGAGGGACTAGGAACTTTCTAGATGTAGGAATGTGTCAGCTGAGCCCTGGGGGATCAGTATAAGCCAACGAAGCAAAATGGAGGGCTTGGGGAGTGGCAGTGGGGATTCTGGGAAAGGAGAGCGATCAAAAGGAGGAAAACAATGCAAAAGGGCCAGAAACAGAGAGAGAAATAATGTAAAAGGAAAGAAGAATTATTGCATTCATGGACTTTTGGAGATTTCTCTGGTTTTATGTATCAAGATTTGCCATGATAAAAAAGGCTGCAGCAAACACACGCACATATTCTTGTGCTAAAAGTCTATTGAAATGTCAAAGAGCATGTGTGTAGTTTATTTTAACAAATAGTTCCAGAATATTTCCCAAAATGTTTGGAACAACCCACACCCTCACTACCAAATCCTAGGGAGGATTCTGATTGGTCTGGCTTGGGTCAGACGGGCATTGTGAAACCATCACTATGACAAATGGCATTTGGGAGAACAACACATCCTTAAGGTCAGAGATCACCAAGCCATTCGTGTTCATCGTGTATCCTCAGTTCAAGGAGGGTGCCAGGCACATATTATGTAGGTTTTTATACATATTGCTGAATAAATAAATAAACAGCAGTGGGTGGGATGGCAGAGAAACCAGGATGTGTCATTGGGGGCAGAAATATTGGGAAAATTTTGAAAATGTTTACAAGTCAGTATTCATGGAACTTTATGCTCAATTGGATGAAGAAGGTAAGGGAAGAGAAAAAACAGAGGAAAATTCTGAACACCTTCCTTGTGAATTAAGTATGCATTTACTTATTTAACTTTTTAATTAATTTATAATCTACATATAGAAAAGTGCATATATAGGTGTTCATCAAGAGGGATTTTCCCAAACTGAAGATATTCATGTAACCAACATTTAGGTCAGAAACATCACTTCTAACCAACTGACTTCTACAGTAGAGATTAGTTACATAAATGGAATCAATTATATAAATGGAATTTCTTTTGTGGAGCAGTTGTATTCATTTTGTCTAATTGTTGAACACCATTGATTCTTATTTTTCTGCAGTCTTCCACGTGGTGTGAATGGACCACAACACATTTACCATTCTACTTCTGCTGGCCATTTGATTAATTTAAAATAGTACTGCTAGTAATTGTCTAGTGTCTGCTATGAATTTCTAGTAGTTATCTCTTGGTGAACAAATGCACCCATTTCTGTTAACAATGAAATTGGAATTGAATTGCTGGGTCCTAGGGGATTCATGTATTTAGCTTTAGTAGATATTGACAAAGAGTTTTCCAAGGAAGTTGTACCAACTTACCCTTCCACTTGGAGTGTAGGAGAGTTCCCAGTTGGCCTACATCAACCTTTGTATTATCCGTCTTTTTCATCCAGACATTATTGTAGGTGTATAGTGATATTTTACTCCATTATTTTAAGTTTTAATTTAATATTTATATGTTTATTTGCCATTTGAATAGTTTCTTTTTTAAAGTGCCTGTTCAATCTTTTGCCCATTTTTCTGCTAAGTTTTATGTTTTTCCTATTGATTTCTAAGGTTTAAAAAATACATTCGAGATAGGAATCTCTTTGCTAATACATGCATTGTGAATATATTCTCTCATTCTATCAATTGCCTTTTCAGGCTCTTAGTGGTGAATCTTGATTTTAAAAATCTTAATATAGTCTCAGTGTTTTCATTAGTCTTTTTCTTTGTTATCATCTTAACCATTTTTAAGTGTACATTTCAGTAGTGTTGAGTATATTCACACTATTTGTGAAGCAGACCTCCAGAACTTTTTATCTTGTAAATCTGAAATTCTGTACTCATTAAACAAAGAAAATCTCCTTTCTCTGCTCCCTCCCAGCCTCTGGTAACCACCATTCTACTTTCTGTTTCTATAACCTTGAGTACTTTAGATACCTCATATAAGTGAAATCATACAGTGTTTGCTTTTTTGTGGTTGGTTTATCTCATTGAATATAACGTCATCAAAGTTCATCCATGTTGTAACATATGACAGGGATTCCTTCCTTTTTAAGGCTGAATAATATTCCATTGTATGTATAAACCACGTTTTGTTTATCTATTCATCTGTTGATAGACATTTGGGTTGTTTCCACCTCTTGGCAATTGTGGAAGTACTGTTATGAACATGGATGTGCAAATATCTCTTTGAGACTCTGCTTTTAATTCTTTCACATACATACCCAGACATGGGATTGCTGGATCATATTGTAGTGCTATTTTAAAATTTTTTAGGAACCTCCATACTGTTTTCCACAGAAGTTGCACCATTGTACAATCTCACCAACAGAACACAAGAGTTCCAAGTTCTCCATGTTCTTTCCAACGCTTCCTATTTTCTATTTATTTATTTCATAGTAGCCATCCTAATTGCTGTGAGGTGATGTCTCATTGTAGTTTTAATTTACATTTCTCTGATGATTAGTGATGTTGAGCACCTTTTCATATGCTTGTTGGCCTTTTCATATCTTTTTAAAATCATCTTTGATTACTTTAAGATTACAAAGATGTTCTAATAGATTTTCTAAAAATTACCTTTGTATTATTTTTTGATGATATATAGGAATGCAATTGATTTTTTCTATTGACTGTATCCAGAAACTTTGCTAATTTACTTTTTAATGTTAATAGCATGTCTATAGATTCCTGTGGATTTTCTACATACATAATAATGTTGTCTTAAATAATGACCATTTCGTTATGCCTTTTATTTATTTTCCTTGCCTCATTACATTGACTAAGATATCTGGTAAATTGTTGAATAGAAGTAGTTACAGTGGTGATCATTGTCTCCTTCCCAATCTCAGAGAAAGTTTTCAAAATTTCACTATTGAGTATATTGTTCGCTGTAGGGTTCTTCGTTTGTTTGTTTTTAGATAATTCTTTGCAAGATTAGTTAGCTTCTCTTTCTAGTTTGCTAAGGGCATTTATAATGAATGAGTGCTGAATTTAGTCAAATGTTTTTTATACAATTAACCATACAATCATATGATTTTTCTCAGTTATTATATTTCCTGATTTTAAAAATATTTTAATTAGCTATTAACTCTACATATAACTTAAATGAGGATCAGACATAACCAGCCTAATGGGAGGATAATCCATTTTCTAATCAAGAGAAGTTGTAAGTCTCTCTTCAAGGGTAGCTGCACTTCCTAGTCTATTGGCTCAGCCATATATATTTTGGCCTGGGCAATATGTTAAGAACTCTATTCCTACCAGTTATATAGAATTGATTGTATCTATATCCCGTGTTGGACTCTGAAAACTGTGCGTCTCTTGAACTTTAGCTTTACCCTCAATAATTCTCCTGTGTGCTCCATCTCTAGGACTTGGCTTCCACTCCAGTTCTTGAAATATATATATATTTCTGTTTATCTCTAGGAATGGTCCCTGATATTGAATCCCAGACTACGTGCTATGGCCCTGATCACCTGTTTTGTTCTTGCTAACTTCTTCTCCTTGAGGTTTGAAGCCTATCTTTGTCCTACCCAGTTCTAAGTTGGAAGGGTGTCCCAGCACAGTTACATAATCATCCTTCAGACTGTGAGTATGATCATAAACAGCTGACCTTTACCCTTTATAGATCAGATCCTTTGTAAATAAATATGTGCCTCAGTACAGCCATGTTTCTTTAGCCTCTGTGATTTTGTTACTGACTATTTTTTGGGAGAGCCGTCCAAAGAACTGAGTTAGTCACTCTAGACTTGGCCTCTTCTTTATTTGTTTCTCCCTCTCTCTTCACTCCAGAGGCTTTGTGGTCTTACATATTTTTTAGATAAATTTAAATATTTAAAAAAAACCATCAAGTAAATATTCGCAGGACCACTGAGCATCTAATTCCAGAGAATAACAGAGAAAAATGTTCCCTTCACTCTCCAAGGTCATAGCAGGTCCAACTTAGCTTGACCAATAGAATAATGTTGGTTAGAATAAAGTTGTGTTTACATATGGAAACACCCAGTCCCTTTATAAAGAAATACATGATCTGAAATTCTTGCTCTCTGCTCTGTGTAACTGACCACAATGAAACTCTATGAACAGACTTAAGGAAAATGAGATAGCTGGTGGGAAGTGCCTCTCCCTGAAAGGTCTTTCATTGTAACATTTTCGCTTTATCTTAGGGATACTCAGACAACCATGATTTCTTGGAAGGAGGCTCAAAAGAGGTCTGATAATCAATTTTTGGAACCCCTTTCACTGTGGTCTGATTCTGTTATAAATAGGACTAAATGATTTCTCTTCTCTTGAGACATGCTTGTGATGGTCTCCTCTCAAGCTCTTCCTTCCCTTGACACAAAGAAGTTGACTAGGATTTGGAAGACTTCTCCATAGGTTATTAGGATTAGGTACCTGGTAACTACCAAGTCTTCTCAGCTTACAAAGGCCATATCCGTTGTAAAAATATGCAGGGTTTTTTTTTTGCCCTAAATGTCTTTCTATTTCGGTTATAACTACACCTTAACTATTAAAGTTAACAGTCCTTCAAAGATTTCACAAAGTTGAATCTGTATTTATCCATGTAAGAATCTATTTGACCAAGCACAATTAATGCCTCTTTTAGAACCATGTGAAATTGAGACACGTAGTCGTATGTTATAAGTATGTATAGGACTTTTGATTTGATTTTAATGTAATTACCTACACGACTGAAACAATGTAATATTGCAAATTGATTGATTTTATTTAGACTTTCATACATTTCCTTAAAAATGTTAACATTTTAAGTGTAGAAAACTTTTATTATAAATAATTCTGATATACTTACTACTAAAAGAAGAGAGAGAATTGCTTTCCTAATAGGATATGTTTCCTGTGATGAGGTAGGTGTTTTATAAAAGCTAAATAAATAACAAGTAACACCTCGTATTTACCTTGCTGCAGGTGAATAAATAAAGTGACAGAGAAATAAATTATTTTTCCTGCTAGCTAAGCACAGAGTCAACCTTCCTTAATATGGTGATGAAGCAACAGAGCAATAATTTATTTGCTTTTCACCTTTAGTATGGGAGAATCACATCTCAAGGGAAGTCAGCTTTCAACTCTAGAATTACAGAAAACATAATATTATTTCTTGTGTTTTAATGTATATATTCACTCCACAATTATTCCTTTAGTTCCTACTTAAATATTCTTTGTCTTAAAAAATCCTTTAGGACCAAATTACAAGGGTTTATGACCAAATTGTAAGAATCTAAAGATAAGTTATCTTAAAGCCACAGCACACTCACATTATACACCTCTATGCAATGCTGGCATGTTTTATTTATTTTTTAAATTGTGTCCAAAGATACAATTGGAAAAAAATAAAACATTTTTCCTTTATTTGCTATTTTTTCACATTGTTATACTTGTCTGTGGTTTTTTATTATTTTTTAATGTTTTTAAAAGTATTTTTTTATTGTGGTAAAATGTACATAAAATCTACCATTTAAACCTTTTTTGAAATATCTGTTGCCAATCTTCCTGTTTTTGCTTGAGGAAGGGTGTCCCTGAGCTAACATCTGTGCCCATCTTCCTCTATTTTGTATGTGGGACACCACCACAGCATGGCTTGATGAACTGTGTGTAGGTCTGCGCCTGGTATCTGAATCTGTGAACCCCGGGCCGCCGAAAGTGGAGTACATGAACCCAACCACTATGTCGCTGGGCCAGCCCCCCATTTAAACCATTTTTAAGTGTGCGATTCAGTGGCATTAAGTACATTCATATTGTTGTGCAACCATCACTATCATCCTTCTCCAGAACTTTTTCATCTTCCCAAAGTGAAACTTTATACCCATTAAATAGCACTCCTTGTTCCCTTCTCCTCCCAGTCCCTGGCAATCACCGTTCTACTCTCTGTCTCCATGAATTTGACTAATCTAGGTACCTCATAAAAGTGGAATCATAATATATTTTTCCTTTCATGACAGGCTTACTTCACTTAGCGTAATGGATGGAATTCAAAGTTCATCCATGTTGTAGCATGTGTGAGAATTCCCTTTCTTTTCTAGGCTTAATAATATTCTATTGTTTGTATATACCACTTTTGTTTATCCAGTCATCTGTTGGTGACACTTGGGTTGCTTCAACTTTTTAGCTATTGTGAATAATGCTGCTGTGAACATGGGTGTAAAAATATCTATTTGAATCCCTAATTTCGATTCTTTTGAGTATACACCCAGAAGTGGAATTGCTAGATCATATGATAATTTTATGTTTAAGTTTTCCCAGCTTTATTGAGATATAATTGGTATGTAACATAAGAGAGAAGGATGGTTATAACAATAAATGTCTACCTCAAGAAACAAGAAAAGTCTCAAATAAACAACCTAAACTTACACCTCAAGGAATGAGGAAAAGAAGAGCAAATAAAGCCCAAAGATAATAGAAGGAAGAAAATAACAAAGATTATAGCAGAAATAAATAAAATAGAGACTAAAAAGACAAGAGAAAAGATCAATGAAACTAAGAGCCAATTTTTTGAAAAGATAAACAAAACTGACAAACCTTTAGCCTGATTCATCAAGAAAAAAAGAGGGCTCAAATAAATAAAATCAGAAATGAAAGAGGAGATGTTACAACTGATACCACAGAAATACAAAAGATCATAAGAGACTACTATGAACAATTATGTGCCAACAAATTGGGCAACTAGAAACGTACAACCTACCGAGACTGAATCATAATGAAATAGGAAATATGAACAGAACAATTACTAGTAAAGAGATTAAATCAGCAATGAAAAACTTCCCAAAAAACAAGAGACCAAAATCAAACAGCTTCACTGGCAAATTCTACTAAACAGTCAAAAAGGAACTAATATCAATCCTTCTCAAACTCCTCCAGAAAATAGAAGAGGAGAGAACTCTTCCAAACCCACTTTATAAGGCCAACATTACCCTGATACCAAAACCAGACAAGGACACCACAAGTAAAGAAAATTATAGGCCAATATCCCTGATGAACATAGATGCAAAAATCTCCAACAAAATATTAGCAAACCAGGGGCCGACCGGGTGGCCCAAGCAGTTAAGTGTGCGCGCTCCGCTGCGGCAGCCCAGGGTTTGCTGGTTCGGATCCAGGACGCACACCGACACACTGCTTGGCAAGCCATGCTGTGGTGGCATCCCATATAAAGTGGAGGTAGATGGGCATAGATGTTAGCCCAGGGCCAGTCTTCCTCAGCAAGAAGAGGAGGATTGGCAGATGTTAGCTCAGGGCTGATCCTCCTCACACACACACACAAAAATATATTAGCAAACCAAATTCAACAATACATTAAAAGGATCATACACCACAACCTAGTGGGATTTCTTCCAGGGATACAAGGATGGTTCAACGGCCACAAATCAGTCAATGCGATACACCATATTAACAAAATGAAGAATAAAAATCATATGATTATCTCAATAGATGCAGAGAAAGCATTTGACAAAATTCAACATTCATTTATTGATAAAAACAGTCAACAAAGTGGGTATAGAGGGAACATACCCGAACATAATAAAGGCCATATATGACAAGCCTACAGCTAACATCGTACTCAATGGTGAAAAGCTGAAAGCTTTCCCTCTAAGATCAGGAACAGGACAAGGATTCCCACTCTCACTGCTTTTATTCAATATACTATTGGATATCTTAGCCAGAGCAATTAGGCAAGAAAAAGAAATAAAAGGAATCCAAATTGGAAAGGAAGAAGTAAAACTGTCACTATTTGCAGGTAGCATTATATTTTATATTGAAAACCCTAAATACTCCATCAAAAAACTGTTAGAACTTGGGGCCGGCCTGGTGGCATAGTGGTAAAGTTCACACATTCTGTTTTGGTCTCCTGGGGTTCACCGTTTCAGTTCCTGGGCACGGACCTACTCACCACTCATCAAGCCATGCTGAGGCGGCATCCCACTAGAAGAGCTACAACCCTACAGCTATGATATACAACTATGTACTGGGGCTTTGGGGAGAAAGAAGAAAAAGAGGAAGATTGGCAATAGATGTTAGCGCAGGGCCACTCTTCCTCAAAAAAAATAAAAACTGTTAGAACCAATAAACAAACTCAGTAAAGTTACAGGATACAAAATCAATGTAAAAAATCTGTTGCATTTCTATATAATAATAACAAACTATCAGAAAGAGAAATAAAGAAAATAATCCCATTTACAATTGCATAAAAAAGAATAAAATACCTAGGAATAAATTTAACCAAGGAGGTAAAAGACCTATACACTGAAAACTATAAGAAATTCATGAAAAAAACTGAAGAAGACACAAATAAATGGAAAGATATGCTGTGCTCACGGATTGATAGAATCAATATTGTTGAAATGTCTATACTACCCAAAGCAATCTACAGATTCAGTGCAATCCCTATGAAAATTTCAATACCATTTTTCAAAGAAATGAACAAATAACCCTAAAATTTAAATGGAACCACAAAAATCCCCAAATAGCTAAAGCAGTCTTGAGGAAGAACAAAGCTGAAGGCATCACACTCCCTGATTTCAAACTATAGTAATTAAAACAGTATGTATTGGCATAAAAACTGACACGTAGACCAATGGAACAGAATAGAGAGCCCAGAAATAAACTCATGCATATATAGTGAATTAATTTATGACAAAGGAGCCAAGAATATACAAAGGGGAAAGGATAGTCTTTTCAATAAATAGTACTGGGAATATTGGACAGCCAACTGCAAAAGAATGAAACTAGAACACTGTCTTGCACCATCCACAAAAATCAACTCAAAATGGATTAAAGACTTGAATGTAATACCTGAAACCTTAAAATTCCTAGAAGAAAACATAGGTTGTAAGCTCCTTGACATTGGTCTTAGAGATGATTTTTTGAATATAACACCAAAAACCAAAGAAACAAAAGCAAAAGCAAAAATAAACGTGTGACTACATCATACTAAAAGAGTTCTGCACAGCCAGGGAAACGATCAACGAAATGAAAATTCAACCTACTGAATGGGAGAAAATATTTGCAAATCATATATCTGATAAGGTATTAATATCCAAAATGTTTAAAGAACTCATACAACTCAATACCAAAAAAACAGTCCAATTAGAAGATAGGCAGATCTGAATAGACATTTTTCCTAGGACCTACAGATGGTCAACGGGGACATGAAAAGATGCTCAACATCGTTAATCACCAGAAAAATGCAAATCAAAACCACAATAAGGTATCGCCTCACACCTGTTAGAATGGCTATTATAAAAAAGACAAGAAATAACAAGTGTTGGTGAAGATGTGGAGAAAAGGGAACACTTGTGCACTGTTGGTGGGAATGTAAATTGGTGCAGCCATTCGGGAACACAGTATAAAGATTCCTCAAAAAATTAAAAATAAAACTACCACATGATCCAGCTATTCCACTTTCGGGTATTTATTCATAGAAAATGAAAGCACTAACTCTAAAAGATATCTGCACCCACATATTCATTGCAGCATTATTTACAATAGCCAAGATATGGAAACAACCTAAGTGTTTATTGATGGATGAGTGGATAAGGAAACTGTGGTGTGTATATATATATACACATACATATAAGGAAATGTTATTGAGCCATACAAAAGAATGTAATCTTGCCATTTGTGACAACATGGATGGACCTTGAGGGCATTATGCTAAGTGAAATAAGTCAGAGAAAGACTAATACCGTAATATCTCTCTTATATTTGCAATTTTAAAAAGAAAAATTGAAAACCCAAGCTCATAGATACAGAGAACAGATTGGTGGTTGCCAGAGGTGGGGATAGTGGGAGGACAGGAGAAATGGGTGAAGGGGGTCAAAAGGTAGAAAGAAAAAAAATAGGTGAATACTGTAGACATCTGCTAAATGTTAGTTCAGCTGGGTTAACTCTGTGTATGTTTTATAATAAGTGCTAAAGAGGAAGGATTATCTCATCTACTTTGTACTACATTGAGGGAAGCAAGATATACACAGTTAATTTATAAATTTCTGATTGTGACGACGCCTTGAGAAACAGAAAAAATTAAAACATCTTTAGCTATAACATGAATCATTTATTTCCATCTTTGATTACAAAGAAACTTACCAAAAAACTCTGCAACAAGACTATTTTTTCAGTTGCTGCTTTATTATTGAAATTTCCTGCATCAGGAAGGCACAGTACCATCATTTTCAGTACATTTTCAAGATCAAGCACCAAGGCAATAGACAATGTTCTAATTTAGAAATAGAAATAGAGAAGATTTTTAGGAACATAGTAATTCAGTTTTATGGAAAACAGGAAAATGACTCAATAAAACCATCTGGTCACTAACGTTGTGGTATGTTCTTAGTTACTTGAATGCTTGAGCGGTTCACTAGAGTTTACTCAAGGGACTATGGTTTGTCATGGTTTATGATTACATTTTAAAAGTAATAAATTAGTTTGTATAATATCTATTATCCAATACATGTGTACATCCTAGTCAGTTGTAGATATTGATAATAGTCCCCTATTTGAAAAGTTTTACCTGGAAATAAGGAAAATAATGCATAAATAAATCATTCCATAGTCTGTGTTACAAATAATATGACTAGATTACAAATTGTGCAGGTAGGATTTCTATCAATTTGAGTTGGTAATGCTGACCATAAGATTTAACTGAGAATTTATGTTTGACTGTATTGCAATTTTAAGTTAACAGTTAACTTAACTATTGATCCTACTAGCATTTACATTTCTTTTGAAAAAAAATTTAAGAAATTTCCAAATTGTATTCATAGAATACTCCTATTAGTTATATAAATACAGAACTTGAAAACTGGAAGGCAAGTTATTTAATATCAAAACTGAGAGGAGCTCATTGGTTCCATTTTGAGCAATAAAGGGGTTGACAGGTAGTGGCCTCCTGACTGTGTAGAGAAGGGTCATGGGGCTCCAACTGGTCTTGGCAAGGAAATCTCTTGATCTGTTATCAGTGCTTCCATGGGTGCTAGGGAGGGAGGCCAGCATGAGAGCGTTGTATTTGATATCCCTAATCTAATCCAAAGCTTTCCCTTTGAAGATAAGGAATGTGATGCCCACAAAAAGCCCTTATCCTTACCATGTTAGCTATTAGTCTCCAGACTCAGCATCTAAGGGAGATATAAAGCCATTTAAAAATTTTTGATGCTTTTTCTTTGAGGCTGTTTCTTACTTCTTACCATCCCTGTTAATAATACAGAATTGTCTTCATTTTGTTTTCTTTTCTGGCATTATCATCAAGGAACTGAATTTATCTTTTCATCCTAAATTCCTTCTGCATCATGCCTTCAAATTTTTTTTCCTTAGACACTTCTGTTCACAATTAGACATTTGTCTCTTTAATTGTGTCTCTTTTGATCAAATATTTCTCTTCGGTTTTTGGTTTTGTTCCTGATCAAGAAAAAAAGTGGAAAAAAAATGGACATATAACATTGTGCAAATTTAAGACATACAGCGTGTTGATTTGATACACTTATATATTTCAATATTATTACCACCATAGCGTTAGCTAACACCTCCATCACATCGCATCCTTATTATTTCTTTTTTTGTGGTTGTGGACATTTAAGATCTACTTTCTCAGCAACTTTCAAGTATATAATACAATATTATTAACTATAATCACTATGCTGTACATTAGATCCTCAGAATTTATTCGGCTTATAACTGGAAGTTTGAACCCTTTAACCAACATCTCCCCACTTCCCCCACTCCCCAGTCCCTGACAACCACCACTCTACTCCCTGTTTCTGTGAGTTTGGCTTTTTTAGATTCCACATATAAGAGAAATCATACAGTATTTGTCTTCTGCTGTCTGGCTTATTTCACTTAGTGTAATGCCCTCAAGGTCCATCCATGTTGATGCAAGTAGCAGGATTTCCTTCTTTTTTAAGACTGAAGAGTTCCCTCCTTCCCAAGGGGCCTCAGGTCATGTTGGGGGTAGGCTGAAACCCCACCATCAAAGGTGGAGTGAGGTCCCCATGATGACGACTGCACCCCTTGATTAAAGCAAATTCTTCTTCAGAACAACAGCCAAAAAAGACTGAAGAATATTACATTGTGTATATAAACCACATATTCTTTATCCATTCATCTGTTGATAGACACTTAGGTTGTTTTCATATCTTGGTTATTGTGAATAATGCTGCAATGAACATGGGAGTGCAGATATCTCTTTGAGGTCTTGTTTTCATTTCCTTTGGATACATACCCAGAAGTGGAATTGCTGGATCATATGGTAATTCTATTTTTAATTTTTTGATTTAATTTACTGTTTTTCATAGTGGCTGCACCAATTTACACTCCTACCAACAGTGCACAAGTGTTCCCTTTTCTTCTTCTTCACTAACACTAATTATCTCTTGACTTTTTGATGATAAGCTATACACTAACAGGTGTGAAATGATATCTCATTGTGGTCTTGATTTGCATGTCCCTGATGACTAGCGATGTCAAGCATCTTTTCATGTATCTGTTGGCCATTTGTATGCCTTCTTTGGAAGAATATCTATTTAGTTCCTCCGCCCATTTTTTAATTGGATTTTCTTTTGCTGTTGAGTTGTGTGAGTTCTTTATATATTTTGGACATTAATCCCCTATCAGATATATGATATGCAAATATTTTCTTCCAGTCCATAGGTTGCCTCTTATTGCTTGTGCTTTTAATGTCATATCCAAAAAATCAATGCCTAGACCAAATCAAGCTTGTTTCCGATATTTTCTTCTAGGAGTTTTATGGTTACAGGCCTTACATTTAAGTCTTTAATCCATTTCAAGTTAATTTTTGTGAACGATATAAGATAGGGGTCCAATTTTAGTCTTCTGCATATGATTATCCAGTTTTTCCAACACCATTTATTAGGCAGACTATCCGTTCCCCACTGAGTATTGGCTTTCTCATCAAATCTTAGCTGATCATATATTTGAGGGTTTATTTCTAGGTTCTTGATTCTGTTCCATTAGTCTATGTGTTTATTTTTATGCTAGTATCATACTGTTTTGATTATCATAGCTTTGTAGAGTAGTTTGAAGTCAGGAAGTGTGATGCCTCCAGGTTTGTTCTGCTAGAAGAGTTGAAATGGACAAGTATTGATATCAGTGCAGTATGAACATTAGGAAACAATAAAAAATTTATTTTTGCCCTAGGCCATATATTTTACTGTAATCAATGTTATGAAATCATGGTTTTAAATACTTAATTGAGCTACTAGTTTCTGTCTTGTTTTACAAGGAGGTATTGGATTTCTCCTCTGAAGCTCAGCTTCTGCCAATCTGCCTTGTCTTTCTTACCTCCTAATTTGCTTTCTTACTTTGATTTAGAATCCTCCAGTACGTACCATCTGTTGAAAAAGCTGGGTCTAATATTTGAGAAAATTTCTCATTGCTGTTGAGATGATATAAAAACACAATAAAATGTAAAACAAACAAAAAAAGGATCGCTTCACCTATTCGATGTCTTTTGTGGTTCTATACAAATTTTAGGATTGTTTTTTCCATTTCTGTGAAAAACACCATTGGAATTTTGATAGGGATTGCATTGAATCTATAGATGGCTTTGGGTAGTACAGACATTTTAACAATGTTAATTCATCCAATCCATGAACTTGGGATATCTTTCCATTTGTTTGTGTTTTCTTCAATTTCTTTATGTTTAGTTTTTTGAGGAATCATCCTACTGTATTCCCATAGCAGCTGCTCTATTTATATTCCCACCAGCAATGTACAAGTATTCCAATTTCTCCCCATCCTCTCTAACTTGTATTTTCTGTTTTTTTTTTTTTTTTTTTTAATAGTAGCCTCCTAACAAGCGTAAAGTGGTATCTCACTGTGGTTTTGATTTGCATTTTCCTAAAGATGAGTGAGGTTGAGCAGCTTTTCATGTACTTGTTGGCCATCTGTATGTCTTCTTTGGCGAGACGTCTGTTCAAGTTCTTTGCCCATTTTTAAATTGGATTATTTGTTTTTATTGCTGTTGTTGAACTGTAAAAATTCTTTATATATTCTGGATATTAATCCCTTATCAGACATAAGATTTGCAATTATGCTCTCTCATTTTATGTGTTGTCTTTTTGCTCTATTGTTAGTCCCCTTTGATGCAAAAAAAGTTTTTAATTTTGACGGAGCTCAAATTTGTCTAGTTTTTCTTTCATTGCCTGTGCTTTTGGTACTATATCCAAGAAATCATTGTCAAATCCAATATCATGAAGCTTTTCTCCTGTTTTCTTCTAAGATTTTAAGACTTCAGCTCTTACATTTAGTTCTTTGATTCCTTTTGAGTTAATTTTTGTGTATGATGTAAGGTAAGGGTCTAACTTCATTCTTTTGCATGTGGATATCTAGTTTTCCTAGTACCATTTGTTGAAAAGATTGTTTTCCCTCCTTTAAATTGTTTTGGAACTTTTGTCAAAAATCATTTGATCATATATGTGAAGGGTTGTTTCTGGGCTTTCTGTTTTATTTCGTTGGTCTACATGTCTGTCTTTATGCCAGTACCACACTGTCTTGATTACTCTAGCTTTGTAGTGAGTTTTGAAATCAGAAAGTGTGAGTAATCCAACTTTGTCCTTTTTTCCCAAGATTATTTTGGCTATTTGGTATCTTATGAGAGTCCATGTGAATTTTAGAATGGATTTTTCTATTTCTACAAAAAACAATATTGGGAATTTGATAGGAATTACACTGAATCTCTGGATCATGTTGGATATCATTGGCATCACAATATTTTCTGCCAATCCATGAAAGTGTAATGTCTTTCCATTCATTTATATCTTCTTCACTTTCTTTCAACAGTGTTTTATGGTTTTCAAAGTATGAATCTTTCACTTCCTTGTTAATTCTTAAGTATTTTATTCTTTTTGATGCTGTTCTAAATGTAAGTGTTTTCTTAATTTTCTTTTCAGATCGTTCATTGTTAGTGTATAGAAGCACAACTAATTTTGTGTGTTGATTTCGTATCCTGAAATTTTGCTTGATATGTTTTTCTTTTAATTAAACTTTTATTTTAGATAGTTGTAGATTCAAATACTGCTGTAAGAAATAATAAGGAGAGAGATCTCATGTACCACTTACCTAGTTTCCCCCAATGGTAACATCTTGCAAAACTAGAGTATAATATCACAACCAGAAGATTGACCTGGTTGAAATCCTCCTATCTTGTTCATATTTCACTTGTTTTGCATGTATGTGTGTGTGTTTGATTCTGTGCGGTTTTATCACATATGGAGGTTCACATATCCACCACCACAGTAAAGATACGGAACAGTCCCTTCACCACAAAGATGCCTCCTGTTGTCCTTTTATAACCATACCCATCATCTTTCTCTCTTCCATTGGAAACCATTAATGCATTCTCCATTTTTGTAATTTTGTTACTTCAAGAATATTGTATCACTGGAATCATATAGTACATAACCGTTGGGGATGAACTTTTTTGACTCAGTGTAATTCCCTGGAGATTCATTCAAGTTCTTGTGTATATCAATAGTTCATTCCTTTTTATTGCTCAGCAATATTCCATGATATGAATGTACTAAAGTTTGCTTAACCATTCACCCATTGAAAAACATTTGGGTTATTTCCAGTTGTTGACTATTATAAATAAAGCTTCTATGAACATTTGTGTATAGGTTTTTGTGTGAACGTAACTTTTCATTTTTCTGGGATAAATGCCTGAGAGTGAAATTGCTCAGTTATATGGTAGTTGCATATTTAGTTTCACAGGAAACTGCCAAGCTTTTTCTAGGATGATTTGTACCATTTTATATTCTCATCAGCAATGTACGGATGATTCAGTTTCTTTGCTCCTCACTATCATTTTGTGTTGTCACTACATTTTCTTTTGTTCATTCTGATAAACGTGTGGTGATATCTCATTTTAGTTTTAATTTGCATTTTCCTAAGGCTAATGAAGTTAAACATCTTTTCATGTACTTATTTGCCAGCTGTACGTCCTCTTTGGTGAAAGGTCTCATTTTGATTTGTATTCCTTTTTTCTAAATAAACTGTTGAATTTTGAAAATTCTTAATGTATTCTAGATTCTAGTCCTTTGTTGGATATGTGGTTTGCAAATATTCTCTCCCGGTCTTTAACTAGTCTTTTCATCTTCTTTACAGGGTCTGTCATAGAGCAAAGTTTATTTGTTTATTTGATGAAGTCCAACTATCTATAACATCTCCTAAAATTAGCTTTGGGCTTGGCACATAGTTTCAAATGATTCCTTTTTTTTTTTATTTTTTGCTGAGGAAGATTCACCCTGAACTAATATCTGTTGCCAATCTTCCTCTGTTTTGTATGTGAGCTGCTGTCACAGCATGGCCACTGATAGACAGTGGTGTAGGTCCATGCCCAGGAACTGAACTCTGGCCACCGAAGCGGAGCATGAAGAACTTAACCACTAGGCCACCAGGGCTGGCCCTCAAATGATTCTTTGCTGAAAAAATGGAGTGAAGAAGTAAGTGAGAAAGAAACTAGTAAATTTACTTCTAATTTGTGTTCGTAGTATCTGCTGCTGCCATCTTGATGCTTGTTAGATTTGAAAATAGCATCTCACATCTTTTGGATGTCTTTCATATTGTACAATGTGTTATAGGAGCACATGGGAGGAATACTTACTGTGTTTTATGGGTCCAAGAACTAAAGAATGAAAAGGCGTTATAAAAAAGTGGAGAATGTGAGGGAATAAGAATGAATAGGAGGGGAACAGGGTGACATGCTCTAAGGCAGCATTTCTCAAAGTGAAGCCTGCAGATCCTGGGAAGCTCAAGACATCATTTGCCTTTTGCGCTTTGTTAACATTTGCACTGATGGTACTACAGCAATGGCAGCTGCAGAAGCAATGGGTTAAAACTGCTGGAATCCAGGCAGTGGCACCACACTGTGCCAGAAGTCATTATATTCTTTACCACCACGCACTTGGAAAAGAAAAGTACAAGCTAGTTTTGCTTCAGAATGTCTTGATTAAGCAATACAAATAATTATTTTTATTAATCTCAATCCTTGAGTACATGCCTTTTTTATATTCTGCATGATGAAATGGTAAGTACAAATAAAGCCCTTATACTGCATACTGTCGTAATACGGTTGCCTCCAGGAAAAAGCACTTTTGTGATTGTTTTAGTTGCAAGCAGAGCTAACCACTTTTTGCGTGGAGCATCAGTTTTTAGCTGAGACAATAACTTACAGACAAACTATTTTTTCAGCCTTGGCTATTTAGCAGGTATTTTCTTGAAAATGATCAATGTAGTCACAAAGAGACTGTACATGTTAATTAAGAAGTCTTGTGTTCTACTTCATTCTCCACCCCAATTTTTATTTTCCCCATGTTCTTCTAGATATCTTCTCTCGTGCTAAGATTTGGAGTAACTAAATTAATAACTTTGATAACCTCTGCTTACTTTTGATTCAGCCGGCAATAGTAGAAGAATTACAAATAGCTATCAGAGATTTTCAAATGACTTCCGATATCATATTCAGAGGGACATAGGGGAATTTAACAATTTGTGTGGAGATTGGAGGGGAGTATACAGAAAATATCCATTTAGTATGCATTTTGGCTCTCTCACCACCCTGTAAATACCCCTAAGCTCAATGATTAGTAAACATTATCTTAATTGCTTATTTACTTGTTGCCTTTGAGCACCAGACTGTACTCTTTGAAGGCAGGAATTATGTCTTATTAACTGTGACATCTCCTAAAATTATTGTTGGGCTTGGCACAGAGTGGGCATTTGATATTTCTTTGCTAAAAGAATGGAATGAAGAAGAGAGAGAGGGACTAGGAAATTTACTTCTAATTTGTATTTGTGTTATCTACAGCTGATAAAGATATCAAGAGATCATTGTTATATTTGAAAATAATCGCATCTCATAATTTTTTGATATCTCTCAGAATTTATCACATTGGCCAATACTAAATACATATGCTTTGATTCAGCATGGTATTTTGGGGGGGGGTAAAATTTATAAGGATGTGATAAGATAGTATATATATATATATATATATATATATATATATATATATATACACACACACATATGAAGCATTTAGCCTATACTCCATATATGATAATGGTTAATTTTATTACAACTGGCATGGAGACAGCAATAAAGAGGAAACTTGGCTATCTCTGCTTTTACAGTCACCTACCTTAGAAATTTCTACTCAGAACTTATAGATGAATAACTTAAGGAAAACAAAATCCCATTAGCCCTAACCTCTTTGGGACACCAGATCTAATTGTGACATTTCTTAATCAAAGCAGTAACAATGAGTATTTTCTTTCTCTACGTTGAATGAAACACGCCATACATAGATAATTATGACATAAAGATTTTAGACTAAGAATCTTATATTTCTCACCCTATCTTGTTTTAGGTAGACACAAGAATCAGGATCAAGAGGTGGAAATAGGTACCAGCCTGCTCAACATCCAGAACATTGTTGTATCAGATATTCTTGGTAGAATGTAAGTAATATGATAGCGTTGGGTGGTATGTGTTTTGTTCATTGCTGTATCCCTCGAGCCTGCCTCACAGTAGACCTTCAATGCCTATTTTTCCAATGAATGATTGCATCACTGTTATTTAAATTTTAACTTTTAGTGAACTTTCCTGCACTAATGCTTATATTTCAGAAAATAATGTTCTACAACAGATAATATTAAAAAAAAAGGAGGAAGGGCAGGGCACGGAAGTGGTGGGAGAGAGGTAGCCACAAAGAAGTTTATATAACCAATAGAGAAAGTATAAAAAAGCGTTTTGAAACATCTTGTAGAACTTGTGTTACTATTAGAAAATTTCGGCTAAATGGCAGTTGTTGCCGGGGGGAGGGAGGAAGTGGAGATGAATAGGCAGAGCGCAGAGGAGTTTTAGGGCAGTGAAACTACTCTATATGTTAATACAATGGGGGATACGTGCCGTTATACATTTGTCAAAACCCATAGAATATATGGCACCAGGAGTGAATCGTAAAGTAAACTGTAGACTTCCGGTGATAATGATGTGTCAATGCGGGTTCATCAATTGTAACAAATGTACCTCTCTGTCACGGGATGCGGGGGAGTTTGTGTGTGAGGTGGCAGGAGTATATGGGAAATCTTTATATCTTCTGTTCAATTTTGTTGTGAACCTGAAACTGCTCTAAAAAATAGTCTATTTGTAAAAAAAATAGTTAGGCTAAATGGTAACCTCGTGGTAAATCTTCCACTAAGCATTATAAAATAAAACCACTTCCCCTGGAAAATTAATAAATGAAGTCTCTTTTGCTTTCCATCTTTAGTATCATCGCTTAATCATTTCAGCTAAAATGGAAAAATTTGTTACTTTTATTTTCCCAGAAATTATAAGTTTCATTTTATAATAAATGCATAAAATGGTATATGAAACCGTAGGACTTTTTGGCTGTATAAATCCAGTTATTAATTAAAGAATTAGTTTGTTCCATAAACGATAATTTAGAATCTAGATTGTTCCAGGTACCACACATCAAGTGTTCTAACAAACGTGGAGATTTTTAGATAATAACTGCTTCATTTGTGAGGTGGCTTGCCGTTTTCAGAGCATTTACACTTATATTTTATCATTTGTTCCTCACAACTCTAGGCGGTCGACAGAGAAGGTCTCAAACTCCCACTTGAGAAATTGTTATTATTAAAAGAATTTATATTAATTAAAAATTTATATTAATTAAAAAAATTTATATTTTTGCACAATAACACAATTAAAGCAAAATAGAATTTTAAAATAAAAACAACCTCTTTTTACTGGACTATCTTAATAAAATTGATTTTTAAAGTTTTATCTTTTAGACTGTTCATATCTGAAGAATAATCACTATTGGGTCAGAGGTGGCATGCTAAGAAATTATTTGTTGAAGTAGAAAAAGTTATACAAGTTAGGTACTAGAAGTAAAATGTGTTAATAGTAAATTTGGGAAAAGGTATAGTGGTCAGAAAGATCTTGTCAAATAACAGACAGAACAGAAAAACGGACCTGGCCGAACTGAGAAATGTTTCATATTGTTTGTTGATGCAAGAGAAAGGGGAGCTAAGAATACAGTTGTTAAAATGACCGGGTAGAGTTACAGTCCTCTAAAGGATGAACATCAGATGGCCCTGGAGAGAAGGCCTCCCCCATGTTAATGCTCTCTGTTACAAACCTCTACCTTACAGAAGGAGCAAATAGGAAAAAGAGGAGGAGGAACTTGTGTCTAATTAGTTCTACCTTGGAGAAAGGCAGATGAGAAGTTTGAGAATAGGTACTGCAGTTGAAGGATGAGCTCATGAAGAATGGGCTTTGAGGTAAGGGTATGAGAAAGCTTCTGAGGACAGCAGTTGTCTCTTCCACTGATTTTGATGGGCGTCACTGTTGATTCTAAAGCAAGGCGTTACACATCCACTCTCTCTCTCCTACTCTGTCAGCATGGCTGTCTGGGAAGAAACTTGGAATGGTGACTGTTGGCGACTAGTACTGGAGAAACTGTAGAAGTCTGTTTATTCGATGGATCTTCTTGTACCTCACTAGCAGCCAGGAAAGTAAGGCCCACCCAGAGTGCCTAATGTAGAACAAAGACTCAGTTGTGTGCATTATAATTTCCATAACCATAGAATAAAAGTCTTTTATTTTTTTGCTTTTATTCTGCTTCACTTTACATAACTAGATTTAAAGTCATGAATAATTTTATAATTATTGTTTCAAATGACTTCATCATATCATAGAAGATATTGCTGTGCAATTTACTACTTCTGGGCATTTAGGAGGCATCGAATTCATATTTTATAATTTATGTTATACCTATTGCTGTTGTGAACATCTTTATTAAACTGAATGTGGACTTGGAAATATAAACTGTAATGTAGGGTATTAGTGAACAAGCTTCAATAGCTTTGATTTTGTTTTAATTTTCTGCTAGAAATGGGTATGTCATTGGTTTAACTTGCATCTCTTTGTTATTAGTTAGATTTCATTTTAATTATTATTAATTATTTCCCCTTTGGTGTGAATTACTAGCTTATGTTATCGTCGTTCCTCTTTCCATTCTGCCATTTTGCCCTAGGTTTCCTGCTTTTATGACTTGAAATCTAGTAGGAACAATAAGAGAATGTATTCAAATAACTGGTAACATAAGTTAAAATGTTAACCCTCTTTATATAGACTAATATTTTTACCACCTCACTGAAACTATTCTTGACAAGTTTTTAAGCAACATTTTTTTTTGCTAAATTCTAAAATGAACACAGATTTTTACTCCCTCTCCCCCAAAAAAACCCTCATCCTATCCCTCTTTCCTATCTCTATGAATTTACCTAGTTACCCAAACTACGGATTTTGAATCATATTAACTCCTGTCTTTCCCGCATCTCCTACATTCATTCTATCTCTAAGCTTTGCCAATTCTGCTTACTAAGAATCTCTTTCCATTTTTCTCTATTTCTGTGGACATCACCTTGGTTCAAGTCACCCTTGTATCTCATTTGGCTTATTGAACCGAGGCCTAACTTGGCTCCCTGCCATTAGTCATTTCCTAATCCATCCTCAAAATCTGTTCTATTCTAATCCTTCGGCCATGTTTTCTGGGCACTCTCCTCTCCTTTTTCCCCTTTGCATGTGCATCTTCCTCCAGTGAACTGTTAAATTTTGGAGTTCTTTAATTCTGGTCTCACTTTTCTTTCTCCTAAGGGAATCATATCATGGCCTCTCTGTAGTTTAGGATCTGTAGGCCAATTGTTCCTAAATTTTTATCTCAAATCTAGACTCTTTCCATATGATCCAGACCAATCTATTCAACTACTTTCTGAATATTTCTACTTGGCTGTCTCTACATCTCAAAGTTTCCCAAGATCAACCTATAGGAGTCTGAATCATGAGCTTCTATTCTTCCCCTTTTCAAGCTCCAAGACAGAAACCCCAGAGTCGTCTTTGTCACTTCTTAGTCCCTCATTATCTTCTCAATGTCTAATCTGCCACCAAGTCCTACAGATGCCACCTGCTATATCTCTTGAATTCATCCACATCTCTCTATCCCCATTGCCACCATCCTAAACCAGAATATAATCCTAATTTGCATGGAAACTCTAGTAGTCTCTAATTAGGCTCTCCATAGCCATTCTTGTTGCTCCAACTCAATCTTGTTTTCCACACTGCAGTACATGATATTTTCAAAAATTCTGGTTATGATGCTTCGTTACATTGAGGTTAAAGAATAGAATCCTTATCAAGACTTCAAGGCCATAAACCATCTGGCCCTAACTTACTCTTTTCCTATGTTCTCACCTGTCCTACCTTGCCATCTGTGCTCCTACCCTGCCAGCCTTCTTTCTATTCCTCACGTGTTCCATGTTCCTTTCAGCCACATTCCCTCAGTCTGGAATGTTCTTCTCCATATACTTCCCTCCTCCCACACACACAGCCCATGACTCCTTGCAGTATGCACCTCACCTGAAGTGACATTTCCTCAGGAAAAACTCTCTTGACCCAGCGATCGAGTTCAGGTTCCTCACATGATCTGAGCAGACACTGTTTCTTTCTTCACAGCGTTTATCTCATTTATACTCTCAATAGACATTAAGCCATATAAAAGCTGAGGCTATATCTGGTTTTGCTTACCATTGTATTTCCAGACACTATCACATTGCCTGAAACTCAATCACTATTTGTTAAATAAATAAATAAACTTCATTTCCAAAATTCAAATGGGATCCTGTTCTTCTCATGTTTAAATCCTTCAGATAACCTTCCAATGCGGTCAGGATAATCTTCAATCCGCTTAACATGGCTGGTAATTCACCTCATATCTGCTTCCTGGTCAGTCCCCAACCTCATCTCCATTCAGTCTCACTATACCAGTATCTGCTGAGCACACGGTATGTACCTGACAGTGCTACGTGCAGAGGATTTAATAATGAGCAGGGTAGATATTGTGCTTATACTCGTGGAGCTTATAGTGCAGGGCAGACATCAAACAAGCAATGGCAACTTTGATGAACTAAATGCCATATGAGTTGTAAAAACACTCCCTC
This sequence comes from Ceratotherium simum simum, assembly GCF_057802395.1. NCBI lineage: Eukaryota > Metazoa > Chordata > Mammalia > Perissodactyla > Rhinocerotidae > Ceratotherium > Ceratotherium simum. The sequence goes on along the minus strand of NC_141930.1, from coordinate 26,256,045 downwards.
CTCCACACTTTATGTTCCAGCCAGCCATAGCAAGTTATTTGGTTTCCTAAACACACCGTGGTCACTTGCCTTGTGGTCTTCGCACATGCTGTTCACTTGTCTTTCTTACATTGGCACACTTGTGTTTCCTCTATTGACCTTTCCCCACTCCCCATTCAACTTTGCCTGGCTTGCTCTTTCTTACTAAAATTAAAATCTTTCCAATATCGTCCCTTCCTATGAGCTCCTATTGCACCTTGTGCTTCCACTACCTTCGCACTTACAGCTCTGTGAGCACCTCTTCCTTGACTACACGCTCCAGGAGGGTAGGCCTGCATCTGGCTTGGTCACTGTATCAAACACATGATAGGTGCTCGCTAAATAGATCTTGATTGAATGAATGGATGAGTATCAAGTGAATGGATAAGCAAAGTGTTATAAGAGTTCAGAGTAGAGGGATGTTACCATGTTACAAATGAGGAATAATTTATGCAGCAGTTAAGATGCCTTATTTAGCCAGGAAAAAGTTTTTGGGGAGCTACAGCCTTGTCAAAAGCACTTTTAGGATTACCAGTGTTTGGTTTCTCCCACTCAGGCCATTAGTGTGATTTGGGAAGAAGATTTCAGCCATCAGCAATGACTCTGCTATCAGCAAAAATCCTTTATAGCACACGCCTACCACCACCCTTCCAGTCTGGGTATTAGAAAAAGGTTGGAGATTCTTGAGTAAAAGCTACTTAGGGACAAGTTTTTTGGTGTTCTTATCCCTGATCACATAGGGTCACATCATATCCCATTAGAACCAGAGAAGATAGCAAATAGAGAGTTTTCCTGGATGCACTGATGGACGCCATTGTTTAAGTCATCCCCTCCTGCTAAATGGCCATGGAAACAGCTCGTCTTCCTCACTGACAGAGCCCAAGAGGAGCTGGGAAACCTGAGTGCGATTGCCTACTTGAAAAAGCCTGAGATATCCAAAATAACGTGTTCATGGGACAGGAAATAATGTGACAGATACCTTGTAGATGCTGGCAAGGATCCACTGGCAAAGAGACCCTGAATAGTGTTTGAGAATTTCCTGTAGACTTGAGTACCTATATTTTGGAAACTTGGCTATTTTTATGTTGGTTGTTTTTTTCTCTACTTGGTTTCTCTTAGCATTTGATGAAGTTCTCTTTGAAAATGTCAGCTGGCCCCAAATATGCAATGAGGAACCCAAAAAATGCGTGTATTTTGTTTGTTAAAAGATAAACTGAGGTTCACTAAATTTTTGAAGAATTTATTGGAGCAAATATTGATTAAAATTAGGCAGCACCAAACTGAATGTGATTAGGGGTACTCCACCAACAGGAGTTGAAGAGAGGCTTTTATAGAGCAGACACAGAAGCAAAACAAGGAAATTATTTGATTGGCTATAGCTTAAGTGGCTGCCTAATTTGGGAAAACCTAGTTGACAGCTTGTGATTCCTTGTTCTTACGTTTCAATTTCTTGACCTCGAGACATTTATAGGAAGTGACTGGCTTAAGTTTCAGTTTGCTTAGGTAGGCTGCCAAGGCGTCAGAGCCACCCCAGTGTGATAGCCTCTTTGTTTAATTACTTGAACAGTGTTTTCTTTTGTTTGTTTGTTTTGTTGTATGTTGTGAGGTCTGATCATAATATTAAAAGGGGTGTATGCTCCCTGGAGGGTCAAACATAAAGGTGGCAGGAAAAATTAAAGTGAGAGGCTATGACACAGTGGAATAGTAAGGGAAGAGTCCAATACTTGTTTCACCAAAGTTTATTCAATCTTAGACAGTTCTGCCCTCCGTTTAATGAGAAATTCAATCTTCTGAGTCTGATATTGCAGCACAGTCTATAAAGACCACACACTTCAGAGTTTAATGCCTTATTTTCTCTATTACAAGGAATGTTCCTGGATGATGATCGTGATGATGATGATTTTTAACAAATTGTTGATGTTTTTGGTTACAGCTTCCATATCTGATTTAGCGTATTTTTTACCTGTCATTTATTTATTTATTTTTGATCACAGATCTTATTACATGAAGCAACGCAGACTAACGTGGAATTGCTGTAGCTTATTTTATGCTTCTGATATTTTGGAGAGAATTTGTAAAACATTCAGAGAGAACTTTGTGTGCCATTAATCAAGAAAAAAAAAAGAGAGAAAGGAAAAAAACCCTGAGAAAATGAAAGTACCTTTCTCCAAAATAAAATTGTCGACTGTTAGCCAACCGAAATATAAAACGGTCCTCACCTTTGGGTTATTGCTTTGCATTCAAATGCTCATAACTGTTTTAGAAAGCTCAACGCCCACACCACAGGATCTTGCTCCTCTTTAATTTTCTCTAATTTGTGTGGTGAATAACCAAATACTCATAATGCAATTAGAAGATAATCAGGCTTGTAATTATGTTAATTGCTGGAGACTTACATCAATCCTCCAGCAAAGTGATAGGATTTCAGAACTATTAGCATGGCAAGAGAGTGAGGGCAGACGGAGATGAGCGAGTGGGTAAATTGACGAACAGCCTTGACTGGTATCATCTAACAACCCTGAGAAGACAATGGAGCCCCACATGAAAGGGGCCTTCAGGGAAGATGCTTAGAAAACAGGGTTTTAGGTTCCAGAAAATCAACTTCTTTTGTTGCTTTTCTTTCCATAAATAATCACATTGTCTACCTATATTTATCGTAAGGAGCTGAATTCAAAGAAAACAAATAGGTGAGAGAGAAAAAGCGAGCGCGAGAGAATCACTATTTGCCCTTTACCCCTGTCTTGCACATTACTGAAAAAAACACCAGAACAAAACAAGACATAATGACCATCTACGCTTCTACACTGGAAGTGTCCTTTTCTCCTATGGTGATGACCAGTGGTCAAACCATAACTCTGTTGTAATCCATCTTTAGATTGCCATTCATCCATTAAATCTGCACAACCCCAACGTTAAGCTTATTTCTAAATATAATACATTAAAACATTAATTATGATTTTCAAGTTTTCTTTAGAGCCGGCTGGAGCTCAGCTGAACATCCAGGAGCCTGCTGTGGGTTGGTGTCTCTTGCCTTCTTCATTAATATGAACAGTCTGGAAGCCTCCCTTTTTCTTTCTGTCACCCATGTCTGCCATGTGGTATGGTAGGTGAAAAAGACCTGTGGTGTGGTTTAACTGCTACTTAAAAAGATTTATGCCTCCACATTTTCATCACCACATGAAGTTAAAATTAAAATTACCTCACAAAGGGATATGGAGAAGAGGGAACCTTGTATACTGTTGGTGGGAATGTAAACTGATGCAGCCACTATGGAAAACAGTATGGAGGTTCCTTAAAAAACTAAAAATAGAACTACCATATTGAATATTATTCAGCCATAAAAAAGAAGGAAATTCTGCCATTTGTGACAATACAGGTGGATCTCAAGGGCATTAAGCTAAGTGAAATATGTCAGAAAAACAAAGATGAATACTGTGCGACATCATCTATATGTGGAACGTAAAAAAAACAGACTCATAGAAACAGAGAACAGATTGGCAGTCGCTGGAGGTGGGAGGGAGAGGTGGGTAAAATGGGTGAAGGGGGTCAAAAGGTACAAATTTCCTGATATAAAATGAATAAGTTCTGGGGATGTAATGTACAGCATGGTGACTATAGTTAACAATATTGTATATTTGAAAGTTGCTAAGAGAGTAGATCTTAAAAGTTCTCATCAAAAGAAAAAAAATTTGTAACTGTGTGAGGTGATAGATGTTAACTAAACTTACTGTAGTGATCATTTCACGTTATACACCTGTATCAAATCATTATGTTGTACATCTTAAACTAATACAATGTTATGTTACATATATCTCAATAAAACTGAGAAAAAATTCATAAAGGGAAAAAAAAGACCACTCCTCACCTATTAGGATTAGAGAATTTGGTCAGAACTGATGCTAAATTATATTTAATCACCATCAGCACCTTTGGTCAGAAGCGGGGGAAAATGACCTCACAAAGGTTTTGTTTATTATCTGGAAAAAAATGACCAGGAGATCTTCTGAGTAGTGTGTAGCTGAATGCCACCTGTCCACTATGATTAAGGTAAATTGAAAGGCTTTTCTTTTTTCAAATGTATGCCCAATAAAATGACCCTATGCAACAAAAGTAGGGCTATAAATGCCAAATCTCTACCATTGCTATTCAGCATGAATACATACAAATGCTCATTTCCATACTAACTTATATTTTATATCCTGAATGTCAAAATAAAGTGACAAATTTGGGTTTGTAGTTCACCATATGTTTACGGCTTCTTGGCCATTTGGGTAGCATATTGGAACTATACCGGGCGTAATTAAACTGTAAGAATGCTGTAAGCTGAGTTAAATAAGGTGCATTACATAACATTCACTCATTTTCTGCTACATTTTTGATTAATTGTTAACCATTAGAGCAAATATAGGTTCTTACGGTTTATGAAACTTTGAGTCATTAAAGTGACCCTCGTGATTAGATTTTATTGGCTACTAGAAAGGCAGAAAGAAAGATATATGCTGAACCCATAACTATTTTAAAGGAGGTAGTTCCTCAGAAGGTATCAATCAACAGGTAATTTATGTGGAAATAAGAAGATGGTGCTATCATCAATAAAAGAGTAATCACCAGTTACAAATGTTCAAGAATAAATGAGGAATTTGAAAAAAGGCCAAATTGTGTGAAACGGAGTGATAGGAAAATACATTACTCATAGAAACTAGAAACTTTCCCTATAATTTATTTATGGTTGGCAAATTGTCCAAAAACCTAATTAGACAAACTGGTGTTCTTGGAAGAGATCTCAGACTAGCTCATTACATTAACTCCATAAATTTGTTCTTTCAGAAATCCCCAAGTAGACAACTAATAATACAGCGAGTTTCTTGCTTATTCTCATTCCTTAAATTTCAACTTTTGTCATTGGTTGGAATTTTACTTTTACTGAGCACAGAAGTAATTGACCCAGAAAAATTTATTTAGCTTATAAACCACCACTTTAAATCAGATGCAGATTTAGAGATAATTCAGTTAACATTCTGCTATGATTTCTCATCAATATAAAGATATGAATTTCATCTCCAAACCTCTCTAGTTTGTAAAATGAGAATAGAATTTATGATAGTATTGTAAAGTAAGGAAGTACATTTTAGGTTTAAATTGGTTTTATAAACATTTGTTTCTTTTTACTCCTTCTCAAGGTCATGGAACAATGAAAGTGCCAATGGCAGAAGACTAATCACAACGATTGTGGTCAAACGTAGAAGGAATAGATGGCTTACATTCTAACTGCATGTGGGGAAATATACTATATGCTATTTATAAATAACTTTTCTGTATGAGGTAGATGGGGTATGGTATTTTCTATATTAAAACAGTACATTTTAGCCCATTTAGTTTCATAAAATGTTACTAGAAGGAATAAACAACATATTTTGTTTTCAAATTCCTTCCTCTCCCTTACCAATGTGCTTTTGCTATGTTCCAATTTCTCCTGTAATTAACAAATTTGGGTCTGTGCAGATTTTCCCCAAATTGCATCCAGGTTTCTGTTAACTCTGTAGCAAGATTTTAGCTTATCCCACTTCGTGCTGATTTATTTCCTTACTTGTTAAAATACTTCAAATGAGTGATTTAATGCAATGAAGAGTAGCTAAAACCTGTATTTAAAGTTTTAGAGATTTTTGGGCCCAGACATCCTGAGAGTATTAAAAATTTGAAGGAAAGTGGCTAGACATGAGCACTGAATTACTTTACTTAAGAACTAGTATTTGTCAGAATCAAGTTTACAGCCCCAGACAGGGACATTCAAAATGTATTTTAAAAGTAAATATTCCAGCTGTTTCACTTGAAATCCTCTGTGAAGACTCTAGAAAGAATTGCCTTAAGGTACGACTGAATTATTTAAAGCTTTTCCTTTTGAAGTTTAATTTGTATCCCTAAATGATATCAATAGTCAAAAAGAGATTCAGAGTTGAAAATGGATGTATGCCATTTATGTGTTAAAAAAGCAAAGCCAGTATTATGTTTGTATACTAACATAAAAATTAACCTTATTTGGTTTATATGGGAAAAACTAAAAGAAATGAGAAAAATTAGGAATTTTTTTTTTCAAGTTCAAAATTGTAATCATTGATTCTGGTTAAGAGATGGCTCAAAGGTTACTTGAAGGGATTTGGATTGCTGAAGGAGGGGACGGCTGGTTGTCACCTTTTCTACTGGTACTGGAAGGAGAATTAAATACAGTTTCCAATTACAGAGTAAAAACTATTTTCAAGAAAAGAATGTAGAAACAATAACACAAACTTTTGAGGAGATTTAGATAAACTGTTGGTTTTGTGTGTGTGTGTGTGTGGAGAATTTTAAGAGTAATATAAGCATACAAATATGGATAAAGGTTTGTCTTAAAATAAATCTTTAAAAATTTGATCTAAGGGGCACGTTAGTTTAGAGACAAAAACTTCTTAGTGGTCATAGGGTCATGGAGGTGAGGATATTGAAAAATGACATAGAAAAATAGATTTAATAATATACACAGTAATGTAAGTTCATTAAACTCACAGTCAATGATATTGAGAAGGTTATAAATCTTGGATAAAGGAATATTGTTACAAAAGGGCATGTAAAACTGAAAAAAAGAAAAAACCAAACAAAAAACCCTGAATTTAAACCAAAATATACCATAAGATGGAAATAAATCTTATGCACCAACACTGCATATAATGGCTTATATAAATAAATCAAATATGGTATTTTATTTCATAGAAAGTTCAGAGTATGCCATTGTGCATATTCTTCTTTTCAACAGTTGTTGAAATAATTGTATTTCAACAGTAATTGTTGTATTTCATCAATAATTGTAATAACTCACAAGTTTGTCACTTATATTGAAGCCAAATGAATGTTGGGTTACAAAAATATATTTTTTATAGGAGTGACAATAAAGGTGTATTCATGAGTTATAAGATTATAAGTTATTTGTGAGTTATTTAACATCAAATTACCAAATGATACCTATAGAGAAATCCTAAGTAAATGGGAAATTAAGACAATAACTAAATCATTGAATTATGATGACCCCTTTGGGGAGTATAAATTGCCAAACAAGCTTGGTCCATTTGTTAGGTTCCCCTTAAAGGGACTGAGGAGAAAATCCTCCTTACAGTTATTCAAATGAATACTTTAATTATTTTTGTTAAAGCATCATACTATTACTGGTATGGAATGAAGAATCCATAAAGCATTTTGATTAAGCACACTAAAATTGTGTTTCCCCAGTTAATATATGAACTGAATTAGAATTTATTGAAGATAAAAATGTCACTTTAGATATGTAATAACTCCTGCAGTCTCAAATGAATGGTAATATCTCAAATGGATGATAAAAGATTAAGTCCATTTTACATAATAACTCACATAATTTAGAAAGCAATTGACTGGGTGGAAAAGGGCTCTGTTTTTAATACTTCTAAATGGACTAGAGTAGTGGTGCAAATATAATCCTAAACAGTAAATAACTCTCTTGCTCCTCAAATTTATACTTTACTTTTCAATGAGTCGTGATTTGTAAAATTATCTCGCAGTCAAATTCTCATCTTTAGGAGTACTAGTAAGACAAATCACCCCTCTCTGATACCTCAAGGTATCTTTTTCTTATCTGATTTTTAATATTTCTAAACAAGTTAATCTTAACCATGGCCTAACTTTCAGATTTATGGAAGGGTCTCCATGCTCTTGATCTCACCCAAGATAAGTTTAGTACAAATAGTCTTTTTAAAACAAGAAACTTAAAAAAGAGACTCTAAAAAAAAAAAAAGACGTTAATCTTTAGAACAAGTTTAGATTTATAGAAAAATTTAGGAGATAGTACAGAGTTCCCACATACCCTGCACCCAGCATCTCTTACTATTGATATCTTATATTAATATGGCGCATTTGTTACCATTAATGAACAAGCATTGATATGTTATTATTAACTAAAATCCATTATTTATTCAGATTTCCTTAGTCTGTACTTAACGTCCTTTTTCTGTTTTTCTATCCCATCCAGGATCCCACATTCTATTTAGTCATCATATTTCCTTAGGCTCTTCTTGGCTGTGAGAGTTTCTCAGACTTTCTTTAGTTTTGATGAGGTTGACAGTTTTGAGGCATACTGGTCAGGTTGTGTAGGATGCCTTTCTATTGGAATTTGTCTGATGTTTTTCTCGTGAATAATCTCCTTTCGCTCTTGCTTCTCATTTACCTCAGATTTCTCCTCATAGCCATCACAAATCTTTGCCGTGTGTGAGTAGGCTCTTCAGAAGGAATTCATTACTTGTGAGTTTTCTCTGTCTTCTATGAGTACAAGATGATTTCTCTTCCTTGAGAAAGAACAGCTCCATGTGTAACAAGCTCCTTCTAAGCGAGAATGACTTGTACTCTGTCTACCTTGGGCATCAAATCTTGTTGCCTTTGTTATAGATTTAACGGCCCCACCTCACATACTTTGCTGGAAGCTGTTTTATCATATAGCGAAGAAGAGTTTAAAGTTATACAAATCAAAGTTAATTAAAGTCATAAATTAAAATAGGAAAATGAACAGTATTTTAACTTTTTTCATCACATTGTCAGAAGTACTTCTAGAAGGTGGCAAAATTTACATGAGTACTCCCTATGTTTACCAAAAGTCCATTTTTGACCAACGTTATCTTTTTCTCCTTTCACTTGATGTAATGCGTTCCTAACAGTCATATTTCATATGAAATAAAATCCTTTAAAAGGTTAACAGTCTGGCACTTAGTGGGTATTTAATAAATGTTTGCTAAGTAACAACAGATTGAATAAATAATGAATAATTTGTTTTTGATCTATGTGACTTTGGGTAAATTTTATTTGTATTTCATTGGATGCTTGCTATGTGAAAGATATTGTGCTAGTTGTTCTAGGTGAAGCAAAGATGAAAAAATTGGAAGTTGTGGAGCTCCCTTTCCTCTCTCTGGGTTTTCTCCTGACCTGTCCTTCTCCACCTTTAGAGAACCCCTGACACTAAGGTTATGGGCTTGGTGATCATCATATTTTCCATTTCCATCTGGGGAAAGATATTTAGCCTCTGTGAGCCTCAGTTTATATATAAAATAGGAATAATGATACCTATTCCTCAGGTTATTATGAGAATTATATGAGGCAAATAGTGAAGGGCCAAGTCCAGAACCCTACCCCTGGCATCTGCTCTTTAATATCGAATCTCCCTCTTTTGCTTCCCCGCCATCCTTTTCTCAGGCCCTCTCTAATTCCTTACGTGTTCTTATTATTATTTTTTTCCCTTCCATATTTGGTCTCACTTTAAATTTCATCTAATTCACACACGTTATTACTCTTCTGCCGCAGTCTCTTTGCTCCCATTTCCTGTATCTTTTATCCTGATGACACCACTCTGTGTTTGCAATTCAAGGTTTGTTTTTTGTTTTTTAAATACAATAAAACCAAGTTAATCCAGCAGAAAACTCCAGGGTCTAGGATACTGAACAAAGTCATTGAACCTGGGTTTCGTAAGAATTATGAACTTTCAGTTGATTGGTAGTGGCAGAAACCAGATTATGGAGGCTTCATGAGTGGCCAGATGGTGAGGAAATGCATGTGGACTTTGTGGATTATATTCTAAAGATTATCAGAAAAAGGAAGAAAGGAAAAGTGTTTACAAGAAGTCCCTAGAGGATGAGATTACGTAAGGAAATGAGAATCAAGAAGGGAAAGTTAGACCAGGAAAGGTTCCCTTGGGAGAAAGGAATACAAAAAGGAGGAAACAGATTTAAGGTATAAAGAGAGAAAGTTAATTATTTGCTCTGGAAGTTTTTATTGAAAATTCAGTACAGAAGTAGAGTCAACTCCTTTTTTTTCCCCCTTAAAGATCTTTCTTTCATTATAAGATGTGCAGAAAAATAGCACAATATTTTAATTTTAAAAGAGCAGAAAAGCTAATTCCTTTTTAGTCTTTCTCTTATTTAATTGTAAAATATACATAAAATAGGAAAAATATATGAATTGTTTAATGAATAATTATGAAGCGACTCCTCATGTTATTACCATTTACTTCAAGAAATAGAACTTGGACTGCCACCCCGGGAGTCCGCTTGTTCCCTTCCCCAATTATAAGACCTTCTATTCCTCCAGGGATTTCCAGTGTTTCTTGTCATTATAATTTTCTTTCCTTTGAAAATACTATTAACAATTCTTTTAGCATTCCTAAACAGTATGGTTTAGTTTTGACTGTTTGTGAACTGTAGATGAATGGAACTGTAATATATGTGTTCATTAGTTTCTTACTTCTTTCATTCAACGTTATACTTGTGAGATTTACCCATTTTGTTGGCTGTAGCTGTAGTTCGTTCATTTGCATTGATGCATAATATTCCTTTGTGGAATATACCTCAATTTGTTTATAAATTCTACGGTCAATCGATATTTGGATTATTTGTAGTATGTGGTATCCACAAGCAGTGCTGCCATGAAAATTCTTTTACCCGTGTCCTGGCACATATGTGTCTTTGTTCCTTTAGGTTCTCTCCCTAGGTGCAGAATTAATGGGACATAGGGAATGTGAATCTTAAACTTTATGAAATACGCTGAACTCTCTTCCGAGGTGATTATGCTGATGACCACATGTATCATCAGTGTTTGAGCATTTTCAGGCTTTGGTTTTAATTTGTATTGAGTTGAATACATTTTCATTTGTTTATCGGCTATTTGGACTTCATCTTTTGTGAAGTCCCTATTCAAGTCTTTTCATCATTTTATTTGTTTCCTCTTATTTGTTTGTAGAAGTTTTTTATATATTCTAGATATGCTCTTTTTGCCAATTTTATTTATTGTAAATAATTTCTCATCTATCTTTCATCTTTTACTTTCCATATGGTCACTTTGGTGAACAAACTTTTTAAATTTAGTGTTTTAGAATTTATTAATTTTTTTCTATTATGGCATATGCCCATATACTGATTCCATAAAGGTGCTGTCACACATTATTTTCATAATCTTATAGATATTTTTCAAGGTTTATGTCTTTAATACATTTAGAATTTATTTATTTTTGTGATTGGAATGAGGTGAGAGTCTAATTTGTTTACTATGTCTTGGTAATTTTTGATGCTCTTCATGTTAATTTTAGAAGCAATTTTCTGTTCTATAAAAATGCTTTTTGGAATCTGATAAAGTTTTAAAATGTACATAATTAATTTGGGAAAAATTACTATTTTTAAAATATTGAGCTTTCCCATCAAAAACATGAAGCATCTCTCCAAATATATAGATCATCATTAATGACTCTCTAGAAGATGTTGTAATTTTCTTTGTGTATGTCTTATAGTCTTTGTGAGATTTGTTTGGTGCTTAGTATTTTATTAAATCTAGTATAAAAACCTAGGGACACTAAGTATTATCTTTTTCCTAATTTACTCACATATTGACTAATTTTTTCACTATTTACTCTTTCTTGTATTTCAATCTTTCTATATGGTATCACCTTCCTTTGCCTACAGTACATCGTTTAGAATTTTCCTTAGTGAGGTTCTTCAAGTGACAATCTCAGTTTATTCCATCAGGAAATGCCCTTATTTCACATATATTCTTTAAAAATATTTTTTGGTTTAGGGCTGGCCTCGTGGCTTAGCGGTTAAGTGCCCGTACTCCGCTACTGGCGGCCCGGGGTTCGGATCCCGGGCGTGCACCAACGCACCGCTTGTCCGGCCATGCTGAGGCGGTGTCCCACATACAGCAACTAGAAGGATGTGCAACTATGACATACAACTATCTACTGGGGCTTTTGGGGGAAAAAGGAAAAAGGGAGGAGGATTGGCAGTAGATGTTAGCTCAGAGCCAGTCTTCCTCAGCAAAAAGAGGAGGATTAGCATGGATGTTAGCTCAGGGCTGATCTTCCTCACAGAAAAAAATATATATATATTTTTTGGTTTAGAATTCTTTTTCATTCCATTGAAGATTTGGCTCCACTCACTTGTGGTTTTTATCGATGCTCTTTGAAACATCATCCCTCAGTTTAGTTGTCACTATTTTCAATGCAATTAGAAAGTATTGTCTGTTTGTTTAAAAATTTTTGTGTGGTCTTCGATGTTTGGTAATTTCGCTAGCATGCATCTAAAATTAGCTTTCTTTTTTTTTTAATTTAAAAAAAGTCTTGCTAGGGTTTATTTAGTATAAGAATCTATGGATTGGTGTTTTTATCAGTTATAAAATTTCTCATATTGTGCCTCTTAAAATGTTACCTTAAACTTTCTCTCTCTCTTTTTTTTTCTCTCTCTCTCTTTCTATCTTCTCTTTGTGGAATTGTAGTTAAAAATATGTTAGGTGAAAAGCATTCCATGTTCATGATGGAAAGATTCAATATTGTTAAAATGTCAATTCTTTCCAAATTGATCTATAGATTCAATGCAATCTCAGTCAAAATCCCAACAAGTTACTTTGAAAATATTGATAAACTGATTCTAAAATTTTTATAGAAATGCTAAAGACCAGTAATATCTAATTCAATACTCAAGAATAAAAAAGTTGGAGGACTCACTCTACCCTATTTTTTTAAGACTATCAAGCTACAGCAATTAAGACAAAGTTTTATTGGCAAAACAATAGACACATAGATCAATGGAACAGAATGAAGAGCCTGGAAACAGACCCACAGAAATATAGTCAACTGATCTTTGACAAAGGAGCAAAGGCACATAAATGGAGAAAGGGTAGTTTGCTTGTTTTTTTAAACAAATGATGTTGAAACAACTGGATCCATTTGCAAAGACAATGAATCTAGACACAGATCTGACACCTTTCACAAGAATTAACTCAGAATAGATCATAGACCAAAATGTAGAATGGAAAACCAGAAAGCTTCTAGAAAAAACGTAGGAGAAAATATAGGCGATCCTAGGTTTGGTGATGAGTTTTTAGATGTAACAACAAAAGCATGATCCATGAAAATTAAATTGGACAAATTGATCTTTATTAAAATTAAAAAATCTACTCAATTAAAGACATGGTTAAGAGAATTCAAAGATAAGCCACAGAATGGAAGAAAATATTTGCAAGACAAATGTCTAATAAAGGACTTATATTGAACTTATACAAAGAACTCTTAAAATGCAACAAGAAAATAAGAAATCCAATTAAAAGTGGATAAAAGATCTGAACAGACACTTTGCAAAGAAGATGTATAGATTGCAACTAAGCATAAGAAAAGATGTTCAATATCATTTGTCATTAGGAAATTGCAAATTAAAACAATGAAATATCACTGCACACCTATTAGAATGGTAAAAATCCACCCTTCCCCCCCCAAATGAAACAAAACCAACCAAAAAACCCCTGATAATACCAATTGCTGGTGAGGATGCAAATCAACAGGAACTCTCATTGATTGCTGCTGGAAATACGAAACAGTACAGCCACTTTGGAAGACAGCTTAGCATTTGTTACAAAGCTAACCATAGTCTGATCATACGATCCAGCAATTGCACTTCTAGTTATTTACCCAGCTAATTTGAAAATTTATGTCATACCAAAAAATCTGCATGTGAATGTTTCTGTTTTATTCATAATCTCCAAAAACTGGGAGTAACCAAGATGTCCTCAAATAGGTAAATGGATAAACACACTGTTGTGCGTCCAAAAAATGAAATATTATCCAGGAATACAAAGAAATGAGCTATCAAGCCACAAAAAGACATGGATGAATCTTGGATGCATATTGATAAATGAAAGAAGTCAGCCTGAAAGCCTACATACCGTATGATTTCAATTACATGAGATTCTGGAAAAGATAAAACTACAGCTGTTATAAAAAGATTAGTGGCTGCCAGGACTTTGGGTGAGATGGAGATGGTTGAATAGGTGAAACACGGGGGATTTTTTTAGGGTGAGGAAATTGTTTTGTATGATACTCTAATGTTGGATAAATGACACTATACATTTGTCAAAACCCATTGAACTTTATGGCACAAAGAGTGAACCTTAATTATGCAAATTGAAAATGAATATTTAGGAACTCAGGGGACTCCAAGATGGGATACAGATTGTGACAACAATAAAACAATCTAACTGTATTAAAAAGGTATGAAACAAGCACCAAAGACTGAGGGTAAATGGTGCTGACCTGAGTAATTTTAAAAATAAGCTTTGTAAGACTAAAGGCAAAAGAACCTATACTTAAGCACTGTATTCTATTTGATAAAGTTGTTTCTGATGGAGATACAGGTTAATATTTCTGATACGGCTATTCATGTATACTGGAATTGAACAATTAAGTAAATGGATGGTGGATGGTAAGAGCCAGATTTCTCAGTGTTGGAGTGAGAATTTACACTTAAGGAAAGGGAAGGGGATAGAAATATCCATGTGGCAACAGATTAGAGTCAGAGACATTGTATGCACTCATGTTAAGTTTAGCATAGATATAGATGTTTACATATAGGCATGTTTATGGGTATGTGTACATATGGTTAGTATACACACATATATTTAATTGTTCTGTCAGCTGAGAAAGCTTGGAAGCAATGGCACCCCACTAGCAGCAAGCATACTTAGTACCCAGATCTTGGTTTCTAATACCATTTTCCAGTAAAAAGATTCCTTGGAGAAATGAGTGATTCTAGGGCTGGGGCAGGAAATATACAAGATGAGTTTGGGGCATCTTGTAGTACCAGAAAGTAGGGAAGGAAGTATTAAAAAACAAATTAAAAAACCGACATTAATGAGGGAACGTCAAAGAACCAACTGAAAGAGCTCCCAATGGCCAAATCTGGAACAATTTAAGGAATAAAATAGATAAAGTAGTATTGGATTATAACCTAAAGTATAAAGAAAACATCATGAGTCCATACTGATATGAAGAAACGATTTATTAGTGAATGAATGAATAAATAAATAAATAGGAAAGAAGAGCCAAATATCCCATGTAGAAGAATTCCAAATAATTTATGTAGATACTCCACTTTTAAGGTGGTGAAGCATAACTCCCCACTCCTTGAGTATGGGCTGTGCAGTGTGACTTCCTTCCAAACGGTATGGTATGGAGAAGAGGGAAAAATAACAGTGGAGAAACCTGAAAAACACTTCCTCAAGCCCAGTGATCAAGGTCATCAACAATGATAAGTTATGTTGAATGTGTACCCTTCATATGATATGATGAATGACAATTTATTTCTGTGGTCTTCCTCCTCCAAAACACATAACTCCAGTCTAATCATAGGAAAAACATCAGATACATCCCAATAGGGTACATTCTATAAAATACCTCACCAATATTCCTCAAGACTGTCAAGGTCATCAAAAACAAGAATAGTCTGAGAAACTGTCATAGCCAGAGGATCCTAAGGTGACGTGATTACTAAATGTAATGTGGTATCCCAGATGAGATCCTGGAAATGAAAAAGGACATTAGATAAAAATTTAGGAAATCTGAATAATGTATTGATGTTCGTTACTAATAATGTACCAATGTTTGTTCATTAATGGTAACAAATGTGCCATATTATTGTAAGATGTTAATAACAGAGGAAATTGAGTGTGGGGTAAATGGGAACTCTCTGTTCTATTATCATTATTTTTTTTTTGGTGAGAAAGATTAGCCCTGAGCTAACATCTGTTGCCAATCCTCCTCTTTTTGCTCAGGAAGATTGGCCCTGAGCCAACATCCGTGACCATCTTCCTCTACTTTATATGTGGGACGCCTGCCACAGCATGGCTTGATAAGCAGTACATAGGTCCGTGCTGGGGATCCGAACCCCTGGACCCCAGGCCGCTGAAGCGGAACATGTGAACTTCACCCCTACGCCACTGGGCCAGCCCCTGTTTTTTTGTTAAAACTAAAACTCTTCTAAAATAAAAAGTAGAAAAGAAGTATGTTAGGTTTTCTCAATAGATGTTCTTGGTCTTTTTACTTCTTTTCCATGTTTTCCTCTCTCTTTCTCTTCTCTCTGCTGCATTCCAGCTAGTTTTTATGATCTACATTCCAATTCACTAATTCTCTCTTTGACCCTGTGTGACATGCTATTAATTTCTAATTTTGGCTGTAGTATTTTTTTACTACAAATTCCTTTTACTTCTTTTCCAGTTTCTTGTGGATATTGAAGATTATTGTTATTGATACTGATAAACTTATTGATATTGTTATTAAAAACAGTTAGCATAATCATTTAACATGTCTTGAAAATTTTAATAGCTAATATTTGTGCGAATCTATTTCTGCTGTCTATTGTTCTTGCTAGTTTTGCTCTATAGTGCCTTGCTTCTTTATGTGTTTTTTTTGGATAGCTTGCTCTTTGTCGTCCTTGAAAAATTATTTGTGGGAAGGGATTCTTTGAAATCTAGAATTAAGGGGTCTTCATTCAGAGAAGATTATTTATGTATTTTACTCTGGGGACTTTTTTATCCAATTCATGGTTTAAGTTCGCCCGTACCATACAAGTAATGTGAACCAAGGCTGCAAATCCACCCACAACTTCTCAGATTACTGTTTCTGTTTCTTTTTCATTCTGCTTTGCTTAGTGCCAAGATAGTCTTCCTTGTGATCCATCGTGTGTAATTAGTTGGGTAGATTAGCTTCTGGTTTACCGTTTATCTTAAGCATTTAGCACTTTGAAAATCCTGCTTAATGTAGAGGTTCTCCTATTAAACTCTTTATTTTGGCCACTGAGCCTTATCTTCCATCTGTCTCACCTGAAGAGGTTGCCAAACTGAAGCCTAAGTTTTCATGGATCAGCAAATTCTTCAGAACAAAAGCAGCTTCAGTGTTTTGATAATCCGCTTCCCTCTTTGTGTTTTCTCTTCTCCTTATATTTAGGCCTCGTAGTACTTTATTCTTTTGTCAGCTCTTTCTTGTTTTGGAGAAGATATTTTTAACATTTTATCTTGTGCTTTAGTTTTCAGAGGGAAGTATGGCTTGAATAACCTGGCCTACAATAATGGAAAACAAACCCCCAATATGTTTTTTCAGTAAATATTTAAGAGTTTATTTTGTTCCCAACACTGCCTGGAAAGATAGCAATGAACAAGACAATAATCTCTGTTTTCAAGGAGCTTATATGTAATCAACAAAGATCAAAAGTTTAAAAAAGAAACAAAGTAATGAGAAAATTTTAGACATCAATGTTAGATGGCGTAAATCTTCTCAGGAAATTAGAATTCAAGGACTTTTTATGAACGCGTGGATGTGAGATTGGGAAGCTCAGCACTCGTGGGATGTTCCTCAATATGAATGACAGATGTCCAAGAAATAATATGGGTCCAGCTTAGTTTAAGAAATATGAGTTTAAAAACAAGAATTGATGAAATCCAGCCATTTGTGACAACATGGATGGACATTGAGGGAGGAGGTCAGAGGGAGAAGGTCAAATACCATATGATCTCACTCAAAAGTAGAAGATAAAAACAATAACAAACAAACACACAGAGACAGAGATTGGATTGGTGGTTACCAGAGGGGAAGGGGGGAGGGAGGAGGGCGAAACAGATGATTAGGCACATGTGTGTGGTGGTGGATTGTAATTAGTATTTGGGTGGTGAACATGATGTAATCTATGCAGAAATAGAAGTATAATGATGTACACCTGAAATTTATACAGTGTTATAAACCAGTGTTACTTCAATAAAAAAAAAAGAAAATGAATCCAATCAGCATGATTGATAATTTTCCTACTATTGCTTGGCTGCTCAGGAACAAGAAGTAGAGAAAAGAGAAACTTACACTGCCTTACATAGTGGTATGACACATGCATTTACCCCCCAAGACATATTTTGAGTGCAAATCCAGCTGCTAAAATACATTTTTACAAAGTCACATGTACATATCATTTAAATTGTGTTATTCCAAACTATACTAAATTTTTATTAATTACTGTATTTACTTGTTAACCCAGATTGTCATGAGCCTTGGCAATATGAGTTTAAATGAAGATATAATAATAATCATTAACTTTATTAATCTTTTCAAAGACCAACTTTTAGCTCTGTTGATTTTTTTTATATTGTATTTTAGCTTTTCTATTACATTGATTTTGTCTATTATTTTTATCATTTTCTTCTTTCTACTTTCTTTTGTATTTCTTTTCTTTTAATAATATAAAATCTTAGGTTATTGATTTTCAGCCTTTTTCTTTCTAGATATATTCATCTAAGGCTATAAATTTTAGCCTTAGAACTCTGTGTTCCACAAGTGTTGATATGTGATATTTTCGTTATCATTCAATTAAAAATATTTTCTTATTTTATTGTGATTCTTCTTTGACTTGTGTGTTATTTAGAAATTAGCAACTTAGTTGCAAACAGTTGGTGATTTTCTAGTTATCTTCTCTTATTAATTTCTAGTTTAATTCCTCTGTTGGCAGAGTACATACTCTGAGTGAAATCAAGCCTTTGAAATTGTTGAGGTTTCTATGCTGCAGCATATGGTTAATTTGGTAAATATTCCATATGTATGTGAAAAAGTATTTTGTAGTTGGTGAAAGCAATTTCCTATATATTTCAATTAACTTAAATTTGTTAATTAAGTTTTTTGTCCATTTGTATCTTTTTATCTTCCTATTCTATCTGGTATTAAGAATGTTTTGTCCCTCACTATGAATGTGGATTTGTCTTTTTTTTAATACATTAATTTTGTTGCATATATTTTTATTATGTTGTTGAATGCATGTTGATTTTTAATTGTATAATTTCCTGGTGGATTGATGCTTTTATCATTATGAAATATTCCTTTTTTATCTCTAGAAATGCTTTCTATATTAAAATATGCTTTGATATTGGTATAAAGGTAGTAGATTTCTTTTGGTTAGAGTTATAGTACATATTTTCCATCCCTTTACTTCTAAATATTTTGTTTCTTATATTTAAGATGTGTCTCTTGTAAGCAGCATTTGTTTTTTATTTTAATTAAATGGGTCTTCATTTAAGTTTTTAAAATCTGAATCATCATTTTCCTCCTTTTAGTATAGTTTTGCTTCTTTTTCTTAGCAAAAACTTCTCATATTTTATCTGAAAACATCTTTATTTCCATATTTCTATTGAGAACTCAGCACCCTGTCTTATTGTTTCTTCTTTGAGAGTAATTTGTCTTTTTTCTCTTGATGGTTTTAAGGTGCTCTTTCTTTCTGTCTGTCTGCTATCCTGCCTGTGTCTTTGCCTCCTCCACCCGCCCCAATCTCTCAGCAGCTATAATATAATATGCCAAGTAGAATTCTTTGTACTTGTCCTGCTGAGGTTTACAAAGGTTTTTTTTTTTTTGGTGAGGAATGTCAGCCCTGAGCTAACATCCATGCCAATCCTCCTCATTTTGCTAAGGAAGATTGGCCCTGAGCTAACATCTGTTGCCAATCCTCCTCCTTTTTTTCCCCTTTTTCTCCCCAAAGCCCCAGTAGATAGTTGTATGTCATAGTATATGGGACACCGCCTTAGCACGGCCGGACAAGTGGTGCGCCAGTGCGCGCCTGGGATCCAAACCAGGGCCTCCAGTAGCAGAGTGCGCGCACTTAACCGCCAAGACACGGGGCCCGCCCCTACAAAGGTTCTTGAATCTAAGGTTGGTATCCTTCAACAATTTGGAAAAACTCTTTGCCGTTATTTCTTCAATCTGTTATTAAAGCCGGTTCAGATATTATACATTTTAATTTCTTAAATATCCATTTGTTTCTCTTTTATTCCAATTTTCTGGTGAAATTCTCTGGTTTTTAATTTATTTTCTCCACATTTCCCCATATTTTATTTAATGTGTTAAACATGGTTATTTTAATATTCTTGTCTGCTAACTTCAATATCTAGATCACTTGTATATCTGTTCCTATTACCGTTTTTGTTGTCATTGTTGGTTTTGGTTAATTTAACGTTGTCTTTTGGGACATAAAATTGTAAAGGCTCCAGATAATGGGAACACCTCTTTCTTTGCCCCAACGATTATCTTAATCAAATCAGGGACTGTGTGAGTCAGGCCAGGATTGAAGTTTTAGGAGGGCTCAGTCTACATCTGGCTCATCCTGTGATTCTAGAGTCTCTCTCTCTAGGATTTTCAACCGGCTAAGTGGTGCAGTCAACCATCCCTCCCCAAGATGCATATTGAATTCTATTCCTCAGTTTGCTTAGCTTTTTCGCCTCCTCCCTGCACTTCTTCTTCTTCACAATTTTGCAGGTGTCTTGGAGGCAAAAATGGCTATATGTTTGATGCCTCTCAAATTTCCAGTTTGTCTTTCCAGCCTCAGGAGCCTGCCAAAAGCAAGATATTTCTCTTTTCCCCCGAGTTGGTCTCCTGCTGGGACAAAGCCCAAATGATCAGCCTCTCTTTCTGCACACAGAATTGGCAAATGCCTCCAGGGAAAAAGAAGCCGCAGGTCATCACCTCATCTCTGGTTCTTGATCTCACTAATTCTTGTTGCTTGGGTAGGTCTCCGACATCCTTACGCAAATTATTTTATAGTGTACTCAGTGTTTTCTTTTTGATGTTCTTGGTAGAAGAGTTCTTATATCCTACAAGCTACTCAAATCCATCCAGAAGCTCATAAGAACATTTAGACACAAATTTGTCAAGGATGGCAATTTGCATCTGCTTGACTGGACCTTTGGACTGGAGCATATCAGAGTCTGTATTAGACTCTTTCTCCTAGGGGAAAGAAAAAACTCCCTGGATGATTCTTAGACTCAACTCTCATCCATTTCCTCTTTCATCTAGTGGAGAACTTTGTGTGCTGGTTGTTTTCTACTTTTTTCTTCCCATTTCAAATTCTCCTAGATAAATGGTTACCTTGCACTTCCTTCCCTTAACTCTTTGCATTTTCTCTCGGGATATAAAGGGCAGCATCACAGTTGAATGAAAATGATTTAGGAAAATTTCCAGGTTGTTTTTAGTGTGCTTCAAATTCCCCATACACAGTGACCACTCCGGACTAAATATTATTGTAAATATGATGTCAAACTCTAAGTTGCAGATAACATAATCATTATTAATGCAAACAATTGCTTATCATTTACTTAAGAGTGTGGTATTTTCTTGTATTGAGGATGGGGTTAAATTTCTGGCCAAGGTTTGTAACTTTTAAAGCAACCCTCTACAAAGTCTTAAGGATACTATTTTGACAGATTCTTGCCATAAAACAAATAACTAACTAATTTAGGATTTTCTGGCTATTTCTATTGTGCCTTTTAGTTTCTCCCTTCCACAACTTAAACATTGTTAACTATTTCTGGCAAATTCTAGACAGTATATCATAAATGCTTTCACGCTTGTTATCTCAGCCACCAATTTTCACCTCTCATTTGGTGTGGTGGTGTCTTTACAGAGGTATCCCCAATGTCTAGATGAAAAGGGCTCACCATTGCCCCCGTGCTGTCTCCCATCGCTCTTGCTCTTGTTAATGATCTTCTCCATTAGCCCCATCTCTGTTTTAATCCAGTTTGATTATCTCTAAGGAGATTTTGTAAATAAAGGCAAGGCTGCTTAGACATAATCAAGGAGCCTTGCCTTTATTTACAAAATATCACAAATATTATTTGTTTTGGCAGGTAGCCTTTTCTATAACTCAGTCATGAATCCATAAGGAAGTGACTTGAGAACTAGTCTCTGAGACAACACAATGCCCACTTCCCATCCCTCTCCCAGCCAGCATTCATTCTCCCTCTGCATAATTCTTCCTCAACTCTGTAATAATACGTTTGAAATTTCAGTTACTTTTACTACATTCACTACTTTTTGGAACTTTTCTATACCCCAACATGAATCTGACCACTGCTAATAATTACTTTCAAATACATGACATGTTTTATTGCTGTTTTGTAAATTAATAAATCATTTGTTGTCTCGAATATAATTACAAAAACAAGCAAATAAGTAATTTTTTAATTACTCATTTACCTTGTAACAATCTTTGCAATTTCAGTAGTAAAACCAGGCTCATCTGATGTTCATCTGCTAAAATTTTGTAACTATCTGGCTTTGGAACTGATACTTGCAGGGTGAAATTCAATTCAGAGCATTTTATCTCTTGTCTCAACTTCCAAAACATCTATCTATAATCATTCTTTGTCAAGATCAGAAATAGAGAAAGTTCATGATTAAAGGATTGGGGATATCTTTTAGGTCTAATGAGCTTCTTTGTTTTGCTCCTTCTTCCAACCCCCAGAGCAGCCTGAAATATGTCTGACTAGCACAGCAGAGTTATCCACACTCTTTCTTCTATTGCCCTCCTTTCTACCTCATTGTCACCCCGGCACACGCGACAAAACCACTCCCAGAAGACAAAGATGTTGTCAGCGAACAGTTTTCTAGCATTTGTTTTATTTTTCACAATACAGTTTTTAGCAAAAGACTTTTCACTTAAAAGTACTAAGTCTTTTAAAAAAAAATTATTGAACATTAGAGGTACTTGGCAAATTTGATATCTTTGGCAGAGCCTGGGAAGATATAATTTTTGAAGTCTCTTTCCTTAGTCTCTGAACTGTGGGTGGTACTTGGGTCATTTTAGGTTACGTGTACAAATAGCCTGATACCTGTGAAGAATTCCCATAACAGGCCTAAAGAGTTTACTTCCTACTACTCCGTGCTTCTCTGGGTGGCCATTGGTCTGTTGGTGGTTACATGATGGCTCAGGGAGTCTTCTGAAATAGAGCATGAATGTGCAAGTTGGGCTGCCCAATTCCTCTGTCAGGTGGGCAATACTGACCACTTCTTAATGTTCTCTGAAGGTAGAAAGAGTCAGGGTTCACGACCTTACACCAGGCAGGTTGGGTGGTGACAGCGTAGGGTCACTCATACGCTTTTCTCTCTGAGATTTAGGAAAGGATCCTGGTGCCTGTTTAGGAGAGTTGGAAGAAACAGTCCATAGGGGTGAAGAAGGAGGGTTGTGGGGATATCTCTAGGTAGTACAGTGCTAAATCAGACCAACCATTCAATGAATATGTAAGGAAATTTTATGTTCCAAAAGCTGTGCAAGATACTTGGAATCCAAACATAAGAAGACACAGCCACTGTCCTGTCACTAGAGATTTTTTTCGTGCTTTACAAACATAAAATAAGTATTTGATTTCAAAGTTGTTAGTGACAAAATTTTGAAGACTATTGTCAGATTTTCCTCTAGATTTTAGCATGCACTTCTTATAATACAGTTAGTACAAAGGAAAGTGAAAAAACATGGTTTCCATCTTCAAAGAATTCAGTACATACCTATGTGGATGTCTTTAATTTCCACATATGCGTATCCAACTATTTCCTCAACACTCTCTAGCCAAACTTTTCCATCCCGGGTCTACTGTGTCTAATTAGATGGTGCCACCATCCACTTAGGTGCTCAGGCCAAAACCTTGGGAGTCGTCCCCCATTCTGTTTTCTCACTCACACACCTCACATCTAACGTATTATCTAGTACTTCATCTTTATCTCTAGAATATGCCCTATGTCTGTCCCCTTTCTCTATCTCTACTGTTACTACTTCAGTCCAAAGGTTCAACAAGACCTACCAGCTCAATTCAATACCCTCCTTACGTTGCCCCTAGTTTTCATGCTCGTTTTTACATAATCTGAGGCCTATTAAGAAGCCAGAGTGATCTTCTAGGAATGTATATCAGGTTATGTAACTCTCCTGTTTTTTGCTGAATTTAGAAAGAAATCTAAACTTTTTATCACTGCCTTTAATTCTTACATGAGTTAGCCTCTGTCACCCTCTAAGAATGAGCCTTAGTTCTTTTCCTGGATTTGGTCAAGTCCATTCTCAGCTGGGGGCATTTATACTTGCACTTTCTCCTGAACTCTTCTCATGGCAACCTTCTGCATCTCATCTAGGTCTTCATTAGAAGACACATTTTCTGCCTATTCAATCTAAAGTGGCTTCCTAGTCACTATAATATTGCCATCTTTTATTATTTTCATAGTACTTATTATAATATAAATTACCTATTTTATTTATTTATTTGGTCATTTACTCATGCAAGCTCCATGAGAAGAAACATCTTGTCTGTTTTTGGTCAAAGCTCTGTCCCCAGTACCTTGAAGAGTACCTGGCATACAAGAGAGGCTCAATAAATATTTTTGTGTGAATAAATGAATGAATATTCAGTACACTTATGTGAAAGAGATTGAAATACATTAGATGTATTGTATTAAAAAGTGTTAATTGATAACAACAGGTCCCAAGGAGTATAGAAGAAACATAGCAGGAAAAAGTGTTTTCAGAATAAGCTGAGATTAATTGGTCAAGGTTTAAGAAGGAAATACTTTTAAGAGAGATTTTAAAGATTTGCAGTGTAGGAACTATTTATTCTCAACAAAAGGAAGCTTTTAATAATTCCCACTTCCAAATTCAATGCTGTTATTATTAGTAGTAAAATCTACAAGGTGGAGAAGCAGGTGGCTTTAATTCTATCTGTAATACATCTCAACTATTAACCATTTGAGGAAACAGAATCTGTGTGGTATTGACTGCTCTTACCGATAATAGATTTCATTTTTAATCTTCTCAGAAAATGTAATCAGCTCTGTGCTTGCTCTTAAGGGTCATTCAGAAGGCTGGATTATAAAAGTATAGCTCCTGCTCTGAACAACAACAACAACTGGGTGAGTCCTGATTCACTGCCGTCAGGGCAAGCCATCGGGTTCTGCCCTTCCTTCCCCCATATGCAGCTGATGAAAGGTGAAAAGAAACAAACATATTTCTGCTGGAGCACAAAGTTCCAACCTTTTCACTAAGCTTTTCTCTTAAGGGTCTGAGTCACGAGGCCCGTTCAAATTCTCTTGATCATTTTCCCCCATAGGTAATGGATGAGAGAAAGACAAGGGTCTAGAAGATCAAAATTCAAGAGTAAATAACTTTAATGAAAAGAACAGCAGGCTGAGAAAATGAATTAAACTAGTATTTGAAGTCCTATTACATGTCTAGCTCTGGGTATAAAATAGAATATGGCATACTGCTTTTCTGCAAGAGTCCTTTTATCTTGGGATGACAAATGTACGTTCCTGAAAAATGAGTAAATAGCAATGTGGCAAATGGATAATGTGCCCCAAATAATTATTAATAAATTTCTACCTTTCCTGTTGAACTATTCAATTGTTTTATGCAGAATCTCCTGTTTTTTCTTACCATGCCATTCTGAGAATAGAAATCTTCCCTCCATTTTTTCCTTTTCTAAATTCAACTTTTTCTGCAAAGTGACCAAGGTTACCCAAATGGATGCCCTGCCTGTCATAAGCTTAAAATCTTGGGTAGAAAGGGAGGAAGAGAGTGTGACTGTGTCTCTCTTTCCTGTTTGTTATCCACATTTCATCCCCAACTTCTGTGTTCAGCAAGAACAAACATTTGTTTTCCTTCTTCAGCAGTGATATTTCATAACCCATAGGCTTTTTTTTTTTTTTTTTTGGTGAGGAAGATCAGCCCTGAGCTAACATCCATGCTAATCCTCCTCTATTTGCTGAGGAAGACCGGCTCTGAGCTAATATCTATTGCCAATCTTCCTCCTTTTTTTATTCCCCAAAGCCCCAGTAGATAGTTGTATGTCATAGTTGCACATCCTTCTAGTTACTGTATGTTGGACAGGGCCTCAGCATGGCCAGAGAAGTGGTGTGTTGGTGCGCACCCTGGATCCGAACCTGGGCCACCAGTAGCGGAGCGTGCGCACTTAACCGCTAAGCCACGGAGACAGCCCCTATAACCCATAGGCTTTGAGTTAATTATTATCATTGAAACATTTCAACAGAGTGTCAAATTCATATTAGGAAGCACTTAAAAAAATGACAAGTTGTTGTTTTCCTAAATTTAACAAATTTTCACCTTCTGTTAAATAAAAAAGAAAGATGTCATTAAATATAATAACATTACCTATCCTTCAGCACCATATACTTCTATAAACCTTAGCGTAAACTGAATTGTTATAAAAATATCACATTTGGGGCTGGCCCCATGGTGTAGTGGTTAAGTTTGGTGCATTCCGCTTTGGCGGCCCAGGTTCACGGGTCGGATCCTGGGCGCGGACCTACACCACCAGTCAACCATGCTGTGGCAGCAACCCATATACAAAATAGAGGAAGATTGGCGCAGATGTTAGCTCAGGGCCAATCTTCTTCAACAAAAAAAGATCACATTTTTCTCATTAGAATGCTACTAAATCAGAAAAGCTCTATTCCTGATGTAGGGAATTAACACCAAATTCATCAGTGATTCTCAATTTTTTTGTGGCATATTCTGTGGAAGTCACGCTACAATAAACATGCAATAATGTCATATGAACTAAGATCAATTTTATTAATATAAAATATTACTGCATTATATACATGATGGTTTTTCAAAATAATACTATATCATTAATATTTTTAGAAACAAAAATCTATTTTTTCTTTTATATTCTGTCACTTATTGATCTGTTTAGTCACCTGCTAGAATGCACAAACAGATAAATTATCATGGAGCAAAGTATAAGCAAAATATATAGAGGAAATCTATTATTGAGAATCCATTAACTACACACATACACACACACACGCACACACACAAACACATGCACATCATCATCTATGTTTTTAGTTGGAAATAGGTTACCAACATTACATTTTAGCAGAGAAACACCTCAGCCTAATTCACAAAATATCAGTGTACTAAGAAAAGGAAATGTGAAATCCACTTAACTATAATGTAAATATTATTAACATCACTATAATGATACAATATGTTAAATTATAGTCTAATTTCTACAAAGTGGACATAAATATAGTTCAATATTGATTATTAAACATGTTTCTACATATTTTAAAATGCACATAGAAACATAAATATATAATTATGATGATAAAATAGTAATAATAAATATTGATAAATTTATACATTAACATAGATAATGAATACTAGATCAATTCCTAATTAGAATTTAGAATTTTCACTTTAATTTCTAATTTTCTAAATTAAAAATTAGAACTTCACAAAAGGCCAACCCTCTTTATACACCTCTCCAGATGGTTTTCTCCATAATATTTGCAGATTCAAAGAGTAGAGTAACGTGGGACAGATTTTCCCTGCTACTGTGAATAACTAGAAAACTGGATAAAACATATGTAACAACAATTTTTATACATTAGACAAGAGACATCACAGTTCTGTGCTGAAAGGAAGGAAACAGATGAAATGGGTCTTAGAATTGCTGTAGCTTTTTCTCGGATGCACATTTCAGCTCATGGTGTAGGGAGAGAGATCCCAAGTAGAGGAGATATTGGAGTTTAGAGAAGCTGAAGAGGTGGAGGTGGTGGGGCAGAGTTCCAAAGTGGAGGATAGTACAAAGAAAAATAACCTTTGGAAAACTATACGAGAGTCCCCTAGAGGCCTTGCTTAGATGTGTGCCTATGGAGTGAAAGTACATGAAGCTAGGAGAAGAAATACCAGAGAGTGGTAAACTGAATAATTCCCAAAGCTTACACAGAGTAGAAAGATATTCAAGATTTGGTCAGTTAGAGTGGAGCATTCTTTCTGATCATTCAGGGAATTTAGTAGAGACCCTAAAACGTTCTCACCTTAGTAGTAGAGCTAGACAATGATTAGGGTAAAGGCTACTCTAGACCTACCCTAACAAAGCCTAAAAAGTAGCCTCATGAGGATCAAGCTTATTGCAAGTAACAAAGCCTGCCAGAACAAAGCCTAACATCTTTTCAAAAGACAATGAAATCCAGAACTCAACTATGTAACAACACAATACCCATCATCCAATCAGAAATTATCAGACATGACAAGAATCAGGAAATGCAATCTATGACTAAGAGAAATATCAGCCAAGAGAAACAGGCCCCAAAATGACATTGATGATAGAACTGGCAGAAAAGGACTTTAAAAGAGGTATTATATTCTCTATGTGAGCAGGGATTTAAAGGAAAATATTAACATAATCAGGAGAGAAATGAGAGATTTTTGAAAAGAAACATATAGAACTAGAGGTGAGAAATACAATATCTGAAATGAAAAATACACTGGATGACATTTACAGCATATTAGACATTCCAAAAAAGAGATAAACTTGAAGACATAGTGATAGAAATGACTTAAAATGAAGTACAGAAGAAAAATAAAACTAAATGAAATAGATAAATCCTCAGAACTGTGGGATAATGTCAAATGGTCTACTATATGTGCTATTTGAATTTCAAAAGGATGAGAGGGGTTCAAAGAAAACATTTGAAGAAATAATAGCAGTTTTCAAGTTTCCACACCAAGTACATTGTAACTAATTATTACATGCAAATGATAAAGACAAAGACTTAAAGCTGCTGGAAAAAATAGACATTAGATACAGAGAATGACAACAGACTTCTTGTCAGAGATTATGCAAGCCAGAAGACATTTGAACAACGTCTTAAATGTGCTATAAAAACAAACCAATTTACCAATAAAGAATGTTATATACAGTGAACATTTGTTTCAAAATATGAAGGCAAGATAAAAACATTTTTGCAGATAAACAGAAATGAGAAAATTCATTACCATTAGATCTGAACCACAAGAAATTTTAAATGAAGATCATCAAGCTGAAATAATCAGATGAACACGTGTATCTACACAAAGGAATCAGAATATCAGAAGTTATAATTATGTAGGTGAATTTGAAATAATTTTTCTGTTTTTAGTTTTTAAAAAATATGTAATGATCATTTAAAGCAAAAATAATGGCAATGCATTGTGAGATCTATAAAATATGTATAATATAGAAGGAAAATGTATGACCAAAAAGCACAAAGAAAATGGGGAAGGAAATATAAGGTTCTGATATTTTATGTGAAATATAATATTATTTGAAGGTAGACAAAAGTACGTTGAAAATGCATGGTTGTAAATCCTAGAGCCACTACACAAGAAATAAATAAAACAATGAGATCTAGATAACAAGCCAATGATGGAGACACACTAGAATATAAACAAATAATTAATACAAAAGAGGGCAGAAAAAGAAGGAAAGAAGAACAAAAAGGAGTTGTGACAGATGGGAGATAAATGGCAAGAGGGTAGGTTTAAGTGCAAACATATTGAAAATTACCTTAAATTCTAATTTTAGAAAGAGATTCTAATAGAAATTCTAATAGAAAGAGATTGTCAGGTTGGATAGAAAATCAAGACCCAACTATTTGCTGTCTAAATAAAATCCATTTTAATATAAAGAAACAGTAGGTTAAAGGTAGAAGATGGAATAAGCTGTATTGTGATAAACTTCTTATAAGAAAACTTCAGAAGCTATAACATATCAGACAAAATATACTTCAGAACAAAGAATATCACTAGAGATAGAGGGATATTTCAATAAGATATAATAATCTTAAATGTGCATGTACCTAATATTAGAGGTCCCAAATATCTGAAGGAAAAACTGACAGTTGTTAAAGAGCCATGGTTGAGTCTACAAGGATAGTTGATATTTTACACTTGTCTTTCAGTAATTGATAGAATAGATAGACTATCAGTAAGGATATGGAAGACTCGAACAACCTATTAGGGAACTTGACCTAACTGATATTTATAGAACACTCCCAGAAATAACAGAGAATGTGCACATAAAACCTTCACAGCTAGACCATGTTCTGTGTCATGAAATTAGTCTAAATAAATTTCAAAATATTGAAATAATAAAGACATATTTTGTGATCACAGTGGAATTAAATGGAAATCAGTAACACATATATCTGCAAAATTCCCACCTATTTGCAAATTGAACAACACAGTTCTAAACAACCCAGGGGTCAAAGGAGAAATTACAGGGGAGTTCAGAAAATATTTTGACTAAGTAAAAATGAAACCACAAAATATTCTAATTTTTAGAATGCTGCGAATCAATATTTAGTGTGGAATTTATAGCTTTAAAGGCTCGTTATTAGAATTGAAAGAAAGTCTATAAATTAGTTATATAGGCTTCCACCTAAAGAGTCTAGAAAAAGGTCACATTAAACCCAAAGTAAGTAGAAGAAAGGGAATAATAATAACAAGAGCAGAAATCAGTAAAATAGAAAGTAGACAAACAATAGAGAAAATCAAGAGTCCAAAGGTTGTATTTCTGCATATATCAAGAAAGCAGCTCCAAATCATAATTGTGATGAGATATGAGGTTATTTGGAATAAGCTAAACTGACAAGAGAGGAAAAAGAGGGAAATGTGACCCCCACTATGGGGGGTGCTTTTTACTTTTTCAGTGTATTTTACCACCTCAGGGCTGCGTGGCACGTTATTGGAATACTAAGAACATTAAGAATAATCTGAAGCACATTATAATAGATATTACTTCCAGGCAATTTTCACAGATCATTTTAAAAAGAGTTTCAAAATATTACTCACAAGACTGAAAATAAAGGCATAAGACACTGATGTGATTGAAATAGGGTCTTTTGTCTAAATAATGATAGAGGTTTAGCATTCTAATCTGTAATATTTAAAAGTTTGACTAGATAATCTATATATTTGTGTCTAATTCTATATTTTGATGACATTATGTATTTGTAAACTGCCAAATAAATTCATAAATGAAGAATTTGAGCATTTAGAGAATGTATGTAAATTAAGCTTAATTAACAAGTCCAGTAGCAAAATGAAGAGTGATTGTTTGTAGCCCCAACCTGATTATTTCAACCGCTTCAGTTTCAGATGAGGTTAAGATTTGTATTGGATTCATAGAGAATTCAAGTGCCAAGTTTTCTAGATAAAGTAATATCTCCATCTCTGCTCTCACTCCTCCTAAACTATCTTACTTCCCTCTTTCATGAAATATTTAATAACTTATACTCCCTCATTTTCTCTTGGCTTTCATGATATCACTTTCCTTTGATTTTCTTTCTTTCTCTGGGACTGTGGCATCCAGATTTCTCTTTGTTGACTTTCCATTCCTCCCACTCTCCTTCCCTCTCTCTCCTCCTCCTTCCCTCCCTCCTTCCCTTCTGCATAAAAAAACAAATATGAAAGTATAAATAGGAGAACCAATGATGAACAATATCTGAAAATTACACTTTGGACCAGCTATCCATTTGGTCACTGTTTCCAACGACTTTTTAAAAATGTTTTACAAGCAAATGTCTTTAACATGTTTAAAATTTTTAAGAGGTTTTCCTTTGTCATATCATCTATGGCTTGTGATATCATCTATAGCTTAGAAAGATATTAGCTTTGAATATTTGGAAAATGTTCAGTATTATTCTTACCCATTAGGAAACATTCCCGGTTGGAATGATGGAGTCTTCGAAGCTTTCTCACCATTTTCAAACTAAAGGTATCATTTAAAACTACAATCTTTGGGATAAAAATTGGTATAAGACACAGAGTTAATGATAGATTTACAAAACTAGCACAAATTAAAATTTTTGAGCCTTCTTATTTTTAAAAAATTATACTTTATTTATTGCGGTCTTGAAATGTATTTCATATATGGGACAATTTCTTCTCTTCTCTTTTTTTATTTAAGAATTTCTTAAATACAATTTCCTGTGTGCTCTTCCTTATAAACTTTAGAAAGGTTGTCCTTTGTTTTAATAAGAATCCTTCTGGAATTTTGTGTAGAGCTTAATTAACTATAATTTGCTTTAAGAATAGTCATCATACACAAAATACTAAGAGAAAGGAACCCAAACATAATACTAAAGAAAGCCATCAAACCACAAGGGAAGAGAGCAAGCGAAGAAGAAAGAAACAGAGAAGAACTACTAAAACACTAAGAAAAAAAGTTAAGAAATGACAGTAAGTGCATACTTATCAATTGCTATTTTAAACATTAATGGAGTAAATGCTCCAATTAAAAGGCATAGGGTGGCTGACTGGATAAAAAAATAAGACTCATATATATGCTGCATACAAGAGACACATTTCAGACCTAAAGACACTCACAAACTGAAAGTAAAGGGATGGAAAAAGATACTGCATGCTGCTGATAATGAAAAGAAAGCTGGGGTAGCAATACTCATATCAGACAAAATAGACTTTAAAACAAAAACTGTAAAAAGAGACAAAGAAGGGCACTACATGATGATCAAGTGAACAATCCAACAAGAGGACATAATGCTTGTAAATATCTATGCACCCAATGCAGCAGCACCTAAATATATAAAGCAATTATTAACAAACATAAAAAGAGAAATAGACAGTAACATAGTAAGAGTAGGGGACTTGAACACTCCACTTACACCAACGGATAGATCATCCAAACAGAAGATCAATAAGGAAACATTGGCCTTAAACGACACACTAGAACAGATGGACCTAGTAGATATACACAGAACATTCCATCCAAAAACTGAAGAATCACATTCTTTTCAAATGCACATGGAATATTCTCCAGGATTGATAACATATTAGGCCACAAAACAAGTCTCCATAAATTTAAGAAGATTGAAATAATACCAAGCATCTTTTCTGACCACAATGGTATGAAACTAGAAATCAACTATAGGAAGAAAATCAGAAAAGCCACAAATACGTGGAGATTAAACAAAATGCTACTGAACAATGACTGGGTTAATGAAGAAATCAAAGAAGAAATCAAAAAACACCTGGAGACAAATGAAAATGAAAATATGACATGCCAGAATTTATGGGATACAGCAAAAGCAGTTCTAAGAGGGAAGTTTATAGCAATACAGGCCTATATGAACAAACAAGGAAAATCTCAAATAAAAAATGTAGCAATGCACCTAAAGGAACTGCAAAAAGAAGAACAAACATAGCCCAAAATCAGTAGAAGAAAGAAAATAAAAATCAGAGCAGAAATAAATGAAATAAGACTAAAAAAACAATAGAAAAAATTAATAACACCAAGAGCTGGTTCTTTGAAAAGATAAACAAAATTGACAAAACTTTAGCTAGACTCACAAAGATAAAAAGAGAGAAGGCTCAAATAAGTAAAATCAGAAATGAAAGAGGAGATATTACAACAGACACCTCAGAAATACAAAAGATTATAAGAGAATACTATGAAAAGCTATATGCCAACAAATTTGACAATCTGGAAGAAATGGATAAACTCTTAGAATCATACAACCTTCCAAAACTGGATCAAGAAGAAATAGAGAATTTGAATTGACCAATCACCAGTAAGGAGATCGAAACTGTAATAAAAAATCTCCAAAATAAAAGTCCAGGACTAGACAGTTTCCCTGGTGAATTCTACCAAACATTCAAAGAAGACTTAATACCTATCCTTCTCAAACTCTTCCAAAAAATTGAGGAGGGGGGAAGCTCCCTAACTCATTCTACGAAGCTGACATTACCCTGATACCAAAACCAGACAAGGACAACACAAAAAAAGAAAACTACAGGCCAATATCACTGATGAACATCGATGAGAAAATCCTCAACAAAATACTAGCAAATCGCATACAATAATATACTAAAAAGATTATACACCATGATCAGGTGGGATTTATTCCAGGAATGCACGGATGGTTCAACATTTGCAAATCAATCAACGTGATACACCACATTAATAAAATGAAGAGTAAGAATCACATGATCATCTCAATAGATGCAGAGAAAGCATTTGACAAGATACAGCATCCATTTATGATAAATATTCTGAATAAAATGGGGATAGAAGGAAAGTACCTCAACATAATAAAGGCCATATATGAAAAACCCACAGCTAATATCATACTCAATGGAGAAAAACTGAAAGCTATGCCTCTAAGAACAGGAACTAGACAACGATGCCCACTGTCACCACTCCTATTTAACATAGGACTGGGAGTCCTAGTCAGGGCAATCAGACAACAGAAAGAAATAAAAGGGATCCAAATTGGAAAGGAAGAAGTGAAACTCTCACTATTTGCAGATGACATGATTTTATATATAGAAAACCCTAACGAATCCACCAAAAAACTTTTAGAAGTAATAAACGAATATGGTAAATTTGAAGAATACAAAATCAACATACAAAAATCAGTTGCATTTCTATAGACTAACAACGAAGTAGCAGAAAGAGAAATTAAGAATAGCATCCCATTTACAATTGCAACAAAAAGAATAAAATACCTAGGAATAAAACTAATAAACTTAATCAAAGAGGTGAAAGATCTCTACACTGAAAACTATAAAACATTGCTGAAAGAAATTGAAGAAGACACAAAGAAATGGAAAGATATTCCGTGCTCTTGGATTGGAAGAATTAACATAGTTAAGATGTCCATACTTCCTAAAGCCATCTATAGATTCAATGCAATCCCTATCAAAGTTCCAACAACATTTTTCACAGAAATAGAACAAAGAATCCTAAAATTTATATGGAACAACAAAAGACCCCGAATAGCTAAAGGAATCCTGAGAAAAAAGAACAAAGCTGGAGGTATCACACTCCCTGATTTCAAAATATACTACAAAGCTATAGTCACCAAAACAGCATGGTACTGGCACAAAAACAGACACACAGATCAATGGAATAGAATTGAAAACCCAGAAATAAACCCACACATCTATGGAGAGCTAATCTTCGACAAAGGAGCCAAGAACACACAATGGAGAAAGGAAAGTCTCTTCAACAAATGGTGTTGGGAAAACTGGACAGCCACATGCAAAAAAATGAAAATAGACCATTACCTTACACCATACACAAAAATTAACTCCAAATGCATTAAAGACTTGAATGTAAGACCTGAAACCATGAAACTTCTAGAAGAAAACATAGGCAGTACGCTCTTCGACATCGGTCTTAGCAACATATTTTCAAACACCATGTCTGACCGGGCAAGAGAACCAATAGAAAAAATAAACAAATGGGACTACATCAAACTAAAAAGCTTCTTCACAGCAAAGGAAACCATCAACAAAACGAAAAGACAACCTAACAATTGGGAGAAGATATTTGCACACCATACATCTGATAAGGGATTAATCTCCAAAATATATAAAGAACTCATGCATCTCAACAAGAAAAAAAATTAACAACTCAATTAAAAAATGGGCAAAAGACCTGAACAGACATTTCTTCAAAGAAGTTATACAGATGGCTGACAGGCACATGAAAAGATGCTCAGCATCACTAATTATCAGGGAAATGCAAATTAAAACTACAATGAGATATCACCTCATACTCGTCAGAATGGCTATAATTAACAAGACAGGAAAAAATAAACGTTGGAGAGGATGTGGAGAGAAGGGAACTCTCATACACTGCTAGTGGGAGTGCAAACTGGTGCAGCCGCTATGGACAACAGCATGGAGATTTCTCAAAATATTAAGGATAGAACTACCATATGATCCAGATATTCCACTGCTGGGTATTTATCCAAAGAACGTGAAAACACCTATGTGTAAAGATACATGCACCCCTCTGTTGATTGCAGCTTTATTCACAATAGCCAAGACATGGAGGCAATCTAAGTGCCCATCAAGGGAAGAACGGATCAAGAAGACGTGGTATTTATACACAATGGAATACTACTCAGACATAAGAAATGATGAATTCCAGCCATTTGTGACAACATGGTTGGATGTTGAGGGTATTATGCAAAGTAAAATAAGTCAGAGGGAGAAAGTCAAATACTGTATGATCTCGCTCATTAAGTAGTAGATAACAACAACAAACAAGCACATAGAGACAGAGATTGGATTGGTGGTTACCATGGGGCAATGGGGGAGGGGGGAGCATGAAAGGGATAATTAGGCATGTGTGTGGTGATGGATTGTGGTTAGTATTTGGGTGGTGAACATGAGAACATGATGTAATCCATGCAGAAATAGAAGTAAAATAATGTACACCTGAAATTTATAGAATGTTGTGAACCAATGTTACCACAAAAACCCGCCCCCCCCCAAAAAAGAATACTTGTCAAATACTATTACTTCCCATTTGGCAGAAATTATATATCTTAAATGTATCATGGTTTGCTTTACAATGGCACATATATTTCTGAAAATTATTTCTAAAATTTTAAAATATTTTCTATTACCATGAGTTGGATCTTTTGCTTTCCAATGTGTATTTCAGCCAAATATGTAGAAACTGAAGAATATATTGACTTTTGTATACTTTTCTGGAGCATAGCTATGTTCTAACTATATTATAACCCAACCCAGAGGAATTACCCAGGAGTCCATATTCTGCTCTAGTATTTTGTTTTTCAAAGACCTTCCTATTGCTCCTGCTGATATATATTCATCTGCTAATAAATTAATACTGTTTCTTCTTTTTCAAAACTAAGAATTCTTTTTTCTTTTTTTCAGTGAAGAAGATCAGCCCTGAGCTAACATCCATGCCAATCCTCCTCGTTTTGCTGAGGAAGACTGGCTCTGAGCTAACATCTATTGCCAATCCTCCTCCTTTTTTTCCCCCAAAGCCCCAGTAGATAGTTGCATGTCATAGGTGCACATCCTTCTAGTTGCTGTATGTGGGACGCCACCTCAGCGTGGCCAGAGAAGTGGTGCATTGATGTGTGCCTGGGATCCGAACCCGGGCTGCCAGTAGCAGAGTGCGCGCACTTAACCGCTAAGCCAGAGGGCCGGCCCTAAGAATTCTTATTTTTTCAAGGTGTATGTTGTTGTGAAGAGTGGGCACCTTTTTTTATTGCTGATTTGGTATTTGGTGAAAATTCCTGTAGAGTTTTTACTGCTGAACTCTTAGTTCAAAATAGATTATTTATTTATTTTTATTTTTATTTTTTTTGCAGGAAAAGATTCACCCTGAGCTAACACCTGCCGCCAAATTCCTCTTTTTTATTTTCTTCTCCCCAAAGCCCCAGTGGGTGGTTGTATATCCTAGTTGTAGGTTCCTCTAGTCCTTCTATGTGAGCTGCTGCCACAGCATGGCAACTGACAGATGGGTGGTGTGGTTCCATGACCTGGAAAGGAACTCAGGCAACCCAGGTGGAGAGTGTGGAACTTGAACCACTAGATCATCAGTGCTGGCTCAGATTATCTTTTTGTAAGAAAAAAAGTCCTTTTCATTAAAATTTTTAAAATTTAGAGTATGTATTGAACATATCAAAATATCAGAATGTTTATTTTCTGGTTTGTATTATGCCTATGATAATTATTCTAATAGCTCTCTTAATATTGCAGCATCCTTACATTCCCAGAATAAAACTTTCTTGATCAAGATGTGCTATAGGGTTAGGTTAAAAGTAATTTGATGAGAAACAAATTGATTATAATGAAATTTTCGTAAATATAAAATTGGCCCTAAAATAAATATTCCCCGTTACTCTTGTTTTAAGCAGGATTTATGTCTACTGTCAGTGGGCAACTCTGAATCAACTTTATTCAGTTATTTTTTAAAAAATTGACACTGGTTTGATATGAAGTAATAAAATATGTAGCATGTTTTCCATTGAAAATGATTTTACAAAGAAATTTGTTGACAAATTAATGGAAACACCTCTAAATGGGAAGAGGCATAATTCATTAAAAATTCATTGAATTAAAAATGCTTTAAAAATATTAAATCTTGGAATAATGTGTTAAAAATTTTCTTTTCATAAATTTTAATATTTTTTCTCAATGTGGAAAAAAGAAATAATCAAAAAGAGGACAAAAAAGAACACCCATCATAAAACCTACTCAAAGCCTATCACTATTAATATTTTCTTGCATATTTTTCCAGATCTTTCTCCTTCCAATACACATACAATCACATTTTAAAGAATTTTTACAAAGATGGAATGAATATTATATGTACAATGTAGTCTGTTTTCAGGAATTTCTTTCCATAGCAAAGGGTAAATTTCTCCAAGGTCATTATTAATGATTACATGTAAATCCACTCATATATATTGTATTTCATTGTATCGTCATTTACTTAGTCATTCTACTGTTAAACATTTGTATTGTTTCTAACTTTTCATTATTATAAACAGCACAGAACAAAATGATTTTAAAAAATTTATTGTAAACAAGAATGAAATACATTTTGAGCTGAAAAAACAAGAAGCAAAATTAAAACTTCCCACAATTTAAAAGAGGGAAAAATAAAGACGTCAAAAATGGCGAAAATTCCTCCAGTGCACCAGAGTTACCAATACCAGCTGTTAGAAATACGCATTTTGAAACAATGGATTATTATACCCAAATAGATTTTGAACAAATTGCCTCTAACTTTTCAAAATTTTAAATGTTTGTGTCTATATTTTTCTATTTGATATCTTTATTAATTTTAATAGATATTAAATAGATAATCTCAGTTTGATATCTTTATTAAGCTTAAGGTGTGTCATATTTTCCTCATTGAATAAATTAAGTAGCTTCCCACTATATTTTTATGTTCTGAAATAGTGTCTAACATGGAAATAATTTATTCTATGATTTTTGAATAGTTAATTAGTAAACCTATCATATTTGGTCTATTTTAGAGATTGGTTTTTAATAAATGTTTCACAATTTCTCCTATATTTATTGGCCTTTAACTTGTTAACTTGTGTCAACTTTTATATTTTATAATATTTTGTAGAATTTTAGCTATTTGCTTGAGTAATTTAAATCAAGCACCACCAATATATCATAACACTTTTTAAAAATCTTATTTCCTTCTCCATTCTTATTTTAATTTTGGTTTGTCTTTTTTCCGTTATTAGACTTGCCAGGAATTTTAAATTTTATATTATTGGTTTACTGGCAAAATCAGCTTTTAGATTTGTCATCAATTTACTAATTTTCTACTGTCTAAATCATTTTATCCTTCCATAAACATTAGTATTTCTAGAAATATTGGGGCCCACCCATTACAGATTGCAGGAAAATTTTATGATCCTTCAGGGGTCAATCTAAATTTCTAAATTTTAAAGACCTTCACTCTGGCCAACTATACACAAACATTGACATATAAAAGGACAGGTAGGGGCGGCCCCGTGGCTTAGCAGTTAAGTGCGGGTGCTCCACTACTGGCGGCCCGGGCTCGGATCCGGGCGCGCACCGACGCACCGCTTCTCCGGCCATGCTGAGGCCGCGTCCCACATACAGCAACTAGAAGAATGTGCAACTATGACATACAACTATCTACTGGGGCTTTGGGGGAAAAAAAGGAGGAGGATTGGCAATAGATGTTAGCTCAGAGCCAGTCTTCCTCAGCAAAAAGAGGAGGATTAGCACGGAGGTTAGCTCAGGGCTGATCTTCCTCACACACACACACACAAAAAGACAGGTAGCATACCCAGGAAGGGTTTTCTTCTGAAAAAATTACTAGACTCAGACCATACCATGTAGAAATATATTTCTAAAATGTCTTCCTTCTCTATCTCACATGATCAGATTAGTAGTGTTTTCATCTGTATTAATTTCTAAATATTCTATAAAAGTGATGTTACATTTTTCTTTGAATAATTGCTATTATGCGAAATGTGTGAGTTCTCGTATTTTATGACATGTGCAGTACTTGATTTTATTGTGTTGGATCTTGAGAAAATAATCTATGCAATTTTTTGGTGCTTTAAATCTATTTGTTTTCTTTCTTGGTATAGCACAGTATCAATATTTGTGTATTATCTATGGACACTTGACAGTTGGAATAGTGGAGGAGGAGACAGCTAATGATTTTTAAGTACCTATGACATAAAAATGCTTTCAATGTTTATCTCATTTAATCCCCATAACAACCCAGTGAGGCAAGAATTATTATCTACGCTTCTTTTCCAGTGGAAAAATAGATTTCAAGTTAAGTCACTTGCCCAGATTGCATCTTTAGTATGTGGTGCTGGAACTAAGAGTTGGGTGTGTGTGACGCCAAAGCCTGATGCCCTTTTTACTAAATTAGTTTCTTTCAAGGAGATGTAATTCCTATTAGGGGTATACAGAGTTTGATATATATCTAATTGTTGTACATTTACTGTATTATTCATTTCTTTGCTTTCCTCATTCAATTTTTAATGGGGATTTACCCAGGATAATTGGATGCCATAATTTAATAGTGGATTTTTAGAAATGTG
Organism: Ceratotherium simum simum; assembly: GCF_057802395.1. Taxonomy (NCBI): domain Eukaryota; kingdom Metazoa; phylum Chordata; class Mammalia; order Perissodactyla; family Rhinocerotidae; genus Ceratotherium; species Ceratotherium simum. Next base: position 26,216,198 of record NC_141930.1, on the reverse strand, counting down.
TGTTCCCAAGGCAATCAATCTCATCTGTGCTGTGGCTTCAACTACCACACTCCTGGCTGTCAGCTTCCGAACTCTTATTTGAGCTCCAGACTGGAGCTCAGCAAATGTGTTTTAAAACTCAGATTAAATATTTTACCATATTGGATTATTTATTAAAGACATTAATAAACATTTACTGAAGAATATTCAGAAAACAATGAAAACCATAAAAAATATAATAAAAATCATCTCTAATTCCACGAGCTGAGATAACCACCAATATTTTTATGACTTCTCTTGCTGTCCAATTTCTTTGTCATTTATAGGCACACATATATTTTACTTATCAATTGGAATCAAACCAATTATTCTGGTTTCTAACCTCCTTTTCTTTTACTTAACAATATAATGTGAACAATTTCATGTTATCAAATATTCTTCAAGAATGTGATTTTTTTTATTGGCCTTATTGTATTGAGTTGTGTGGATGTACCATAGTGTAACAATTCCATATTGTTGGGCATTTAAGACTACAATTATATATAATTTTTATGCAAAACCAGGGATGGATATTGGTGTATATTTTGAATTACATCTAGTTACATAACAAACGAACTTTTGATAAAATTTCATCAGGCAGGGTAGCCTTGGAATTGAGCAGCCAAGAACCAATAGTGGTAAAATATGCACCATACCTTCGACAATATCACCGTTTCTCTTAATGGTACACTCCATTTCAGGCTGGATTTCATCATGAGCTCTCTCTCCAGCAATATCCCAAATCTTTCTCTTCATAAAACTTGCATTCTTTAATGAGTCTTTCTATCAGGTGGTCTAATGCTTGCCAATATTTTTCTGTGTGGATGACAACAGATACAAGAACTAAGGTGCCTCTAGATAATAATCTTGTAAGGACAGGTGAACTTAGAAACCACATTTTAGATGGAATTAGATGCTGTAGTATAAACCTTGATGAGACTATTCATTACTAACGCTTCTTCTGTTCTTGGCATTCCCTGAATCTCTTCTCACACTTTCTCGAATCTGTTATCTGTACATTTTTGCCTTCCTGTAAGTGGTTTGTGAAATAAAGAGAACATTTACTTCCCATTTGACTATTTTATAATATCTTCTAAATAGGAAAGTTGTGAGAAAATGTTCACATATAATGTGAAGCTATTGAATTTTTTCGTAAAAGGCGAGAAAAAGCCAAAAAAAAAAAAATCTCATTTCACGTAATGCATTTCACAGATTGCCATAAACGAAGACTCTTTATCGTGGGAAAAAACGCTGATTTTCTTCAATAGGAAACAAACATATTTGCATCATAACAGAATGGGGAAGCTGTAAATAGAAGGGTAAATTTTGGTTGTTGCTATGCTGACTGAGCTAACTGTCATAACCCTCAGAGACATTTGGAGAATATTTTCACACAAAAGGTGAGAATCTAATCATTTATTCATTAGAATCTATGATTTACTTGCTGTACATAAATAGACATTTAAAAAAAAAAACCAGCAAAATCTCGATAACTTCAAGTCTTCTTTTCTATTCCACTTCCAACAACTATCTAGGGCAACTTCATCATCTTGATATCCTTTTTAAAACTCTGGCTTCTCATCTAGTTTCCAAGGACTTCTATATCCGCTTGAGCCAGCCTTGTCCATGCCATTGATCTCTTCATCTCTTTGACTTGCTCCAACTTTTACGTCAGGGATACAGAAATTTCTCTCCCATCATTTCACGTCTTCCATTCTCTTCTAGAGAAACCATTCTTTATACCCATCGTGTCATCTAATCCTGATTTAATTCCTCTGCATTTTCCATGTCTTTGTCGCTTTCTTGGTTATGACAGCCTCTCTTTCTAGCCTGGACTTGTTGAGTGTTTTATCTCTTTGACTTCCTGCCATTCCTGCCTTCTATTAGATTAATTAATTTAATCTCAATTAATCTCCAGATTCTAATTTCTGTTGTGACTCTTATTACCCCTGAACTGTCAAGAGGTGATAAAGTTATGCTGTTGAGCAAATCTGTTACACGTGTATGCTATTTAACCTCATTGGGGCTCTCACTACTGCTAAGAATTTTTTAAAAAAAAATCATTTCTTGGGGACTTCTATCCTCAGTATCTGCAGTGAATGCCGCAATTCTTTTGAGTGCTTTTCAAGTTACCACCATAACTCTCAGTCCCTCAGCTCTGGACACATACCTCCTGAACTAATCAGGATGCAGGGGTCATTTCACGTGAGGGCTGTTACTCCACCCTCTTTGCAGCATGATTACTCCCACCTGCGTCTTTATTTCCTGTAGTTGAGAACGAGTTCCTTATTGCAGCGGTTCTCAGACTTGAGTAAATAACAGAACCTTCTAAAGAACTTAATAATGCAGGTTTCCTGCATTTACCGTAAGGATAATGATTAAGTAGGTCTGTAGTGGGGATCAGGAATTTGAAGGTGTGTGAATATTCCAAGTCATTCTATTGCAGGAGGACCACAGACATGCCCTGTGTAATATTGCCTAAGAGCTGAGGTTCACTTTCTCTTGGCCTCTGAATCTCATCTCTTCCACTAGAATTGCTAGTGGAAGATAGGACACCTAGTTATATTTGAATATCAGATACACAACAAATAATTTTTTAGCATAAGTATGTTCCAAATATTGTAAAAGATATACTAAAAAAATTTATTTTTTATCTCAAATTCAAATTTAACTGGGCACCATATAGTTTTATTTGCTAAACCCGGGACCTTACTCCCTCCCCTACCTAAGGCTTTGTATCATCTTCCTTCTTGTATCTCTGATGGCTTTTAGGAAACAGCAATTTGCCATCTGCCTACAAATGTTCTTAGGCCTCAGCTTTCCTCTATGTTTGGGACCACACTTACCTCCCACTTTGCTTCCTGTAAGCATTTCTCTTCATATTTCTCCAGGCATTATCTAACCATGATGACTCACCGTTTCATCTATTTCTGCTATGACCTTGATGTAGATCAAACTACTTTCTCATACCCTAGATATCTGCATATTAAAATTCAACTTCTCCTTTAATGCTTAACTCAGTCGTGCTCTCACAAGACCCTATATATACCTCCATCATTGCAACCACTTCCCTCTTTTATTACAATGTGTTTTACGGGCGCAATTTCCCCATTAGTCTGCAGATTACTTCCTTGAGGCCTGGAACTGCATCCCCAGTGCCGAACACAGGGCCGAGTGTACAAAAGGTACTCAGTGCTCCTGAGAGACTCTATGAATGTAATCCTACCTTCTGCCTTAAGCCTTTTCGGTTCTTCTTATCTGGCCATTGCTCCCTTCCTGGCCTTGGGTTATAAGTACTTGTGTACTGATTTTACTCACCATCTCCCAATCCCTACTCTTCAAAGGCAAGGATCAAGGCTCATTGATCCTTGTATCCACTTCTACATGTAAGTCACTGTGTTATGCCATTTGGGCTCTTTACAGCAGAACGTCCTAAACAGCTGCCTTGCTATGCTGGTGTGCCACCAATGGGTCACAGGTATACCGAGAAATGGATTTCCGTCAGCCTGGGTCAGTTACTCCCAGGCACCAGCAGCCTATTTTCCCCAGTGTGCCATCCAAACGTGTCATTTTCTACGTGTGCTGTGAAATGGTAAAGATTAGGCATCACTGCCTTCTGAATAATTGAATAATTGAGTAGATCATATTTAACATTGTGTGAGTTGCTTAACTTCTCCATCAGTTTCCTTGCAGGATTGTTCCAAAGATGAGTTGATATTATTCATAAAGACAGTTAGCTTTATTTCATTACTATTGCACAAGGAACTGTGGTACAGATAATGGATGATACAGATGAAGTCAGTTACTCTGTTGAAGAAATGTCAGTATAGTTGGGGAGATAAACACACACACATGCACAAACTACCAAAGCAGTCTATGATAAGTGCCAAATGCATGTTAGAGACAACGTGTGAGGGGATTCAGGAGTCAAGTGTAAGGGAGGGCTGCTGAAAAAGGTAGATAGTAGCTGAGTCTTAAAAGATGGCTCAGAGTGCTATAGGTAACAGCGAACTTGGCTGATGTTAATTATTCTAAGCAATTAAAAAACCATTTTGTACTTTCCAGGCTAGAATCATCAGCAAGTGGCAAATTTCAAATTTGATTTACTTGAAGTTTTTGACACATTATTTGAAAATATTTTTAATAACACTTCCTCTTTCTCCCCCTTTTTAGTTACATGATTGAAAAATAAGAATGGCATCTATAAATTTCATTTCCTTTATCTTTGTCTGTTTTGTTGCCTTTGTTTACTGTAATCTTTCTTCTTTCTCTTTCTTCTTGCTCCATTTTTTCTTTTGTTTATGATCAGAATGACTTTAGATAAAGAAAGGAGATGACTAAAAATGAGGATTCTTGGCACAAGGGCAGGTGGCCCTCTGTGATCTCAGCCAGTGCAGTTTTTGATCAGCCATAACAAAGAAAATGATGAAAAGGGAAAAGTGAGAACATGAGAGCAGTCTGTAAGACCACTCTCCAGGCCCTGACTCCACAGCCTCTAGCCAGGGGGCTCCTGTCTCTGAGTACTTAGTCAAGATTTAAAACTAAGAAAAGTGAGCTGAAGAGCTGGAGAGCAGTACCTGCCTTTTAACAATTACCTAAATTGGTCTCAGCAGTAGCAGCTTTAACGTGATGCTGGGAATACATTTCCTTTTAAGAAACATTTGCTCTACTGGCTGCTTTGACTTGTGGTTTATCTTAAAATGAGTCAACCTCACTGATATCTTAAAAAACACTTCAGTGTTACAGAATTAGCTCTCAACTCTAACCTGAGCACACAGCATCAGTTTCCTGTAAATTACTATATAAGCTCAAAACCATTTAGAACAGGGAGCACTGGATTCTTTCCAGGCACTGTCAATGGAATGCCACTTTTCCTCCATGTGAGAGATACGATCGCGATTTTGTTCTCCTGACATGATGCGTTAGTACATATTATTGTACTAAGACAAGTGTTACATTAATGAATGTAATATTTTAGTGGTAAGGACAATTTTTTCTACTTGTTAGGAGGACCGATATCATTATTAGGCAACTGATTTAGATGGAAAATTTTCATTGTAGTCCTTAACAGAGCAAGGAGTGCTGGGAGTCTTGATCACAGGTTTTCGTGAAGTTGCTTAGAAAAAAACAAGTTGCCTTCATTTCTCTCTGAACCTTTCCTTGGTGATCTCCCAATTATTTTCAGCAGTCTCATGAGGTCAGAATCTAGTCTGTTTCTTTCAGCACATTATTCCCATTGCCCAGGAGTATCCAGTCCCTAGGGTGGTCTGGATGTGTGTTGACCAACTGTGAGCTGCACTCAGGGATCTAGTATCTCCTTTTGGCCTTCCTTTTTGTATCTCCACCAAAATTTATTCATCCTTTACTTGAATCTTATTTGTCTTAGGCTCTGCTAATTAATAATGAGTTAATTAAACAGACAAACCATCGAGATAATGTGTATTAAATGATAGACCTTATAAAATGACTAACAGTAGGAATTTTAAAGAATGTGTGTGTATGGGGAAAATATTTTCATTAATAAAAACAGTTTACGTGAATTGATTAGATAATTCTTTTGGTATTTCACAAATGACACAGCGTAGGCAGCACCTTCCATGGAAGCTAAGACTTGGAGGAGTTGCGAATGTGACTCAGAGCAATTCTAGAAAGAGCAGCATGACTGGAAATAGGCTACTTTGGCCGATGTGAAACAGTGAATGTAAGTTCATAGATTCATAAATATTAATGGCAATAATAAACATGACAATCAATTGTTGTAAGCACAACTAGATGGCTTAACCTAAATAGACACGGTATAGATTTTTAAGATCAACTGGAAAAAGAAGAAATGTAGATCATCTTAGTTGGTTTCACTATCATTGGTTAAACAATAGGGAAGTTTACAGCTTTCACTAATCTGTGCTGTATGGGAGCAAAAAATAAAAAATAAATAAGAATATAATTGGAAGTAATTCAACAATTTACTTAAGAACGAGGCATATTTAGTCGACTAATTCTAGTTCTTATTACAAGAACTATAAATAAATAGTAGCATGCATTGCTTTTGTTTCTTTTCCTTTCTTTCTCGTCCCATTTTGGTGATGTTTCCTACGAATTCTATAATTACTGTTTCCTTTTGGAAGAAGGTATAACTCTACCTGAAAATTGGAGTTTTTGCTTGCAGTGTGTCATGGTGAAGGCAGTCTAAAGGCCTGCCATTGTAAACCTCACTCTGCACCTCCGTCTTCTCACCCTGCTCACCTTTCTTTAGCTTTGCCTTTGCCTTGGCATGTGTCCAAAGGCTAGACTTTGCCACATCAAAGCAGAGCACAAGTGCCTTGGGTTACAGGGGGTGTGGACTGAGACCAACATGTGTACTTTTTTGCTTCTATCACATTCTGAAACAAAGATGTACGATCCATGTTTATTTTACATGCATGAATTCATATGCATATACCAACATGCATACTCATTCACAAAGACAACTTGTCTTTGTGACAAGAAAATATGAAGATAGCTTCTGTCATCATTGAAAATTATCTAGACAGTCTCCACAAATATAATACACATTAATGCAACAAATCAATGGGAATATAAAGACTACATACTCACATAATCCTCAATTAATAATGATTAATTTATCAGAATTCAGAACCTATTTAAAAATTATAATAAATTCACTTTAAATAATAGTAGATTCCTCACGGACACAAAGAAACTGGACATTCCATATCACCATTTTGTACTTTTTGAATCTAATTCCAAAGCTGTCACTAAATAAAATAGGTAGTTCCCTTGCTTTCTGTGCATAAGCCAAGTCTTCCAGCATGTCAGTTTTGACCTTCCCCAGCATTGCTCACCACAGAAACTGATGTCCTCCACCTTCAGGGCTCACTTGATTCATATTTTGAAGCAGTTATTGCCAAAGAAGACTGTGTCTCAGGATCTTTTTCCAGTGCCTGGAATTAGAAATTTTGCTGCCATAATTCTGATAATCTTGTGCAGAGTGCAAGGCCCCTCTCTGCCTCACTGCATCCCGATAACTCTTCCTCTGACCATCCCTGTGTTTCAGAGCACGGAGGATGGGCCTCCTGTACTGATTTTCTGATTGGTTTTCTAATTCCTAGAGGTTTGCAAGAGCAGCAAGCAATCAAGTTCTGTTTGTCTTGGACCTCATCAACACGCTTTCCACAGGGATCAGATCCGCCTTTCACACTCACCATGCTTTTGGTTAGCGTCTTGTTCCAAACCGGTTGAGTCACCCACAACAAGGAACACACCTGGTGGCTGACATTGACAGTCAAACTTCTGCCTGCGAGCATGACCCATCAGATTGAATCTCCAGGATAACAATGTCAACCTGGGCAGCATCTGAGGTGCTCGCACCATGATGGATGCCATAATTTAATTAGGCATCACCCTTGTTTTGGTAGTTAGCCCTGCGATCTGGTTAGCTTTGTTCCCACCCATGCCTGTATGGACAGTAGATAACAGATGTTAGGTTTTTATGTGGGCAACTAAAATTTCTCCTAAAAGAGGAATGTCTTTGTTTACAAAAATCTTGATGAGCAATTTTAGATGTGGACAAAGTTGAGAGCCTGGAAGTATGGGCTAGGAGAAACAAAGAGCTGCACTTTTTTTCATAAGACATGAGTTTTGAGGTTAAATAAGTTATGGAGGAGGTTAAAGAAGAGAGAGTTCAGAAGTTTTGCTAGAGACTGAGAATTATGTCAAAGGGGTGATTCAACAAATTCCTGGATAAGGAATGGGAAAGTGGATTTTCAGAACAGGAATATGGAATATCAAATTTTAAGTTGGTTACTATAATATACAAAATACAGAAAATACATTTTAAGGGATTCAACTGCTTACTTGGGAGGGAGTTTAGTCACTTATTTTAAGAATTTTTATATGATCTGTAAGTGAACATTACAATTGCTTGATTGCTTGTTCTTGCTTTCTCTTTTTCATCCAAAGACTGCAATACTGCAGCCAGCCCCATGGCATAGTGGTTAAGTTCACATGCTCCGCTTCGGCAGCCTAGGGTTTGCAGGTTTGGATCCTGGGTGTGGACTGACGCACCACTCATCAAGCCATGCTGTGGCGGCCTCCCACATACAAAACAGAGGAAGATGGGTGCACATGTTAGCTCAGGGCTAATCTTCCTCAGCAAAAAGAGGAAGATTGGCAATGGATTTTAGTTCGAGCCAACATTCCTCACGAAAAAAAAAAAAAACCCCAAACAAACAAAGAATGCAATACTACCAAAAATGCCTACTAGGAGGAAAGCATTGTGCTATCCCCAAGTGGACTCATCATGGGGAAGGCACCTCCCATTGGAAGCTCCGCTGCTGAGAGCCTTTTAGAAACTTTGGACTTTGTGTAGCACTTTTTGAAAACCCCTGAACTGAGTTTGCTCTGAGTTGTCTTTCAGATTTAAAATTCTCTAAATGTATGGCAGATGAATCCTGTTCTTTTATAGCTCACTTCTGATTCAAAAGAATTATAACAAGCTATAAAGGTGTCATTAGGCAAATACATATGATTCACCAGTTTCCATACTTTCAATATCAAAATGGTAGTATGTCCAATGACATGACCTCTAGAGCCTATCCAGATAGGATCTCCATCTTCACTAGTACAACTCGAACCTACGCTTGCAATGCTGCAAAATCCGAACATATAGAGCACTTATGACATGGCAAGGTCCTAAGCATCCTCCCAGCAACTCTATAAATAAGCGTTATCATTATCTCCATCTTACAAATGAGGCAGAGAGGCTCAGAGAGGTGAAGCTACTAGCCACAGGCCACAGAGCTAAGACATGCAAAAGCCGCGATTCAGACAGGCTCCAGAGTCTATGCTCTCACCCCCCACACCACAGAGACTCGTATAGTCTCCTCCATGGTCTCCCTGTTTCTACTCTTGTCTGTCAATGTTACCTTCACCACACAGTGGCCAGAATGGTTTGCTAAAAATGTAGATAAGCTCATGCCTTTTCCCTCCTTAAAATCAGCCAGTGGCTGTCCATTACACAGAGAATAAAATTGTATGCATTCCTTACTGTGGCTTAAATACCATGCAGGGTATGTCCTTGCCTCCTTCCTTGTCAGTCTCTTCATACCACAGTGTAAACCACACGGGAGCAGGGGTCTTGGTCTTGTTGGTCTTGTTTATTGCCGTACACCCAGCATGTGAACAGTACCTGTGACACAGCCGTATTAAAAGAATCAAGTAATCTATAAGAAGACCATTGAGATTGAAGGTAGGTAGATAAGAAGAGGAAACTCTTATTTATTATGTGGATCATCATTTTGCACTGATTTTTCTCCTGAAAACCCTTAGCTCCAATAAACTAGGACAAGTGTTTTGTCATTTCTAGGGTGGCTAAGCCCTAGGTACTTATTCTATTCTCAGACATACCTTCACATTAGACCCATAAAATGTGTCTTCCCAGGTCTATGCTCATACTTAGACTATTCAATAAATACTTAAGAATCTTGTTGAGGGGGAAAAATTGACCACCCTGCCTTTATTTTTTAGATTAAAACCAAGCACCAATAATTGCTTACGAAAAAAATGCTTTTACATTGTCAGAGATTTTTTTTCCTGTAACACCACCAAACTATGAGACTATACTGAAGAGAATTTGATCTTCTTACTCTACTGACCGATTCAATGTAGTATGTTTTTTCTTTTCAATGGTCTTTTCCTACTTCTGTTGGTGAATCTCTTTATATACTATAAATATTTAAAGTAAATATGTTTTGTAATCTCAGAAAGAGATGTGACTGTCACTTTAGTGAAACTGTCACATATTCTCATTTTTAAAAATGTGTGCACACGTCCTCTAATGGATAATTAAGATTCTGTCTCCGTTGTCATGTTAATCTGTTCCCTATCACTTTTCTGATATAGTCTGTCCTGCTCTGAGCCCAAATTCCTTTATTTTTCCCTTGGAATGGGAAATAGTTGTCAACTTATGACAAAGATTTTAGGAGTTATGATACCTATCTGAGAATTGTTTGAGTCTTTATTAATGTACTTTCTTTAAACTTCGCTTTGGATCAGTCAGATTGCTGAAGATCAAGCCACCCCATAATTTAGTAGACTGAAACAACAGTGATTTATTATTTGTTTGGATTCTCTGGTTGCCTGAGCTGATCCTTTTTGGCTTTCCTTGGCCCACTCATGCGGCTACGTTCAGCTGGATGCTTGGGTGGGCAGGAAGGGCCGAAATAGCTTCATTCATGCATCTGGCAATCGGTGCTGACCCTAGGTTGAAGTACCTCTGTTCTCCTCCACGTGGCTTCTTATCGTGCAGGAGGCTAAAATGCTTTCCCTGTGTGATGGTCTCATGGAAAAGGCAGAAACTGAAGGGCCTCCTAAGGCCTCCTTCCAACCTCAGAAGTTGCATGGCATCGTGTCCTTTGCATTCTGTTGCTCAGAGCAAGTCAGAACATTAGTCTGAATTCAAGGGTGAGTGAGGAGGTGGAGTCCACCTCCTGCGAAGAGAGGCAAAGTTACATTGCAAAGGGCTGTGCGTACTGGGATGGGATTAATTTGTGGCCATATTTTTCTTTTTTTTTTTGTTTATTGCGGTAACATTGGTTTATAACATGGTATAAATTTCAGGTGTACATCATGATACTTCTATTTCTGCATGGATTACATCACATTCTCATGTTCACCACCCAAATACTAATTACAATCCTTCACCACACACATGTGCCTAATTATCCCTTTCGCCCTCCTCCCTCCCCTCTTCCCCTCTGGTAACCACCAGTCCAATCTCTGTCTCTATGTGTTTCTTGTTGTTATTATCTACTACTAAATGAGTGAGATAATACGGCATTTGACCTTCTCCCTGACTTATTTCACTTTGCATAATACCCTCAATGTCCATCCATGTTGTCACAAATGGCTGGATTTCATCATTTCTTATGGCTGAGTAGTATTCCATTGTGTATATATACCACATCTTCTTTATCCATTCGTCCCTTAATGGGCACTTAGGTTGCTTCCAAGTCTTGGCTATTGTGAATAATGCTGCAATGAACACAGGGGTGCATGTATCTTTACGCATTGGTGTTTTCACGTTCTTTGGATAAACACCCAGTAGTGGAATAGCTGGATCGTATGGTAGTTCTATCCTTAGTTTTTGGTGGGAGTGCAAACTGGTGCAGCCACTATGGAAAACAGTATGGAGATGATTCCTCAAAAAATTAAGGCTAGAACTACCATATTTTTCAATTTATCACATTCATTTACTTTGTACAACTTTTGAGTCAAATAGCTTCTTTTTGTTGAATTCTCAGAAATCAGCTCAAGAATCTACTGAATTTTACACATTTGGGAAAAACTGAAGTGTTTTATGTTGACTTATTCTCTAAGTAACAGAAATTCAGCTATGTCTTGACCATATAGCCTATAATTCCTTGAGTCCTTACTCTCAACTTTGCACAGTATCTATGGCCAGTGTTGTTATAATCACTTGCCACTTGGACAAGAGTCTGGATTAGGTGGGTAACGGGTGAAGGACTCTTCAAGATTCTTTCAGTTCAAATAACATACAATTCAGTTCAAACTGGCTTAAACTACAAAAGGAAGATATTTGCTAATGTGAAAAGTCTAAAGATAGGGCAGGCATCAGGTATAGATTAATTCAGAGACTTAATCATGTCACCAAGAAACTTGTTTTCTTTTTGTTTCCTGTTCTTTCTCCTGTGTTGTTGACTTCATTCTTAAGGCTAGGTTCACTCATGGTTCCCAGATTAAAGTCTGAATCTCCTAGGGTCGTTTACTTATATATATTCACCTCCAGCAAGAGACATCTTTGCCTCAGAATTTTTGTTGAAATAATGTTCTTATTCAACCGATTTGTTGCGTGAACCAATATCTATAGCCAGAGGTATAGGCTTTGCTAGTTGAGTTAGTGTAAGCCTTATGTTAAACTCTGTGAGTAAAGATAGTTTTTTAGAAACACATGTTTCCCTAAACGGAAACTAACAATTGTTGAAAAGGAGGAATGGATGCTGGAGAGGCAACCAATACAGCAGTGGATTGGAGGAATGAAGGTCTGTTCTAGGATTATCTTGAAGTGTGGTGAAGTTTATGTGGCAGTCCTGAGGCCAACCCATATATCACAGCCTCTATGTTGAGAAGACCAAGCATGGGAGGTGAACTGGTGGGGAAGAGGCCAGCAGATCCACAGGGAGCTACAGCCTGAGATAAGGATGAAGCAAAAGGAAGCCCTTGGTGAGCATGAGGGTATTGTGGTAACCTTCTAAACAGAGCTGAACTGAGTGCTCTTGACAATGTGGAGGAGTGGAATAAGAACAAGCCAGGCTTCAGTTGTGTTGGCGCAGGAGCAAACAGATTGGAGGACTTGAGACAGTCAACTATTGGCACTTCCAGACTGGCCCCACCCAACACCCCATCAGAAAGAGCAGAGGAGCTCTAAAAGGAGGCCAGGCCGCAAACCCCTACTGCCAGCGTCAGCACCCATCGGGCACTAATTGTTCAGATGTCCTTGTTTTTCATAGTGATATCTTTTACACAGAGAGGGAGACTAAAAAGAAGGCCTTCTAAGCATAGACCAGAAGGCAGGTGGTATGGCGGTAGTCACGTTTTGTCTAGCCCACTCTGTGCTTTAAAAAGAAATGCTAGGCGGCTTTTAAAAATGGTCTTATCAATAAAAAATAATGTTACTTTTTGTTTGTTTAGTAGAAAGTATGACAACACAGGGCCTGCATTCCCATAGGACAATCACTGCCTGGATCCAGTGGGGACAGCTCATTTTTGAAGGGTTTGTGTTCTTGGCGGCGTTCATCATTTAGACAGTGTTTGTGCATGAATTTATGCGAGCCTGGACCCTTGATTCAACTGAATTTGGACCCTTAGTAACAACTAAGCAGTATTAATAAGAGAAGTAGTTAAAAACCTAAGACCACAGGTTCTTAACGTTTAGAAAAAGAAGCAAAATTACTTGATATTAAAGCCATTTTCTGTTCCAAAATAGCTGTGAGCAACTTGAATCATCATAACAGATGGATACTAAAATGAAAGACGTTCCAGACTTTGAAAGTGCTTCTTGGGTGGCAGCCACACCTCTGGTTATAGCTTAGGGCACAGCAAGGCTGAGCCAAGGCACCTGAATTTCACCGCATGTTGTGGAGGCTCTATGGCTTGTCTCTTGCTTCTGTGGCCTGGAATATTTGGGAAAAAAAAAAAAAAAGCTTGTTTTCTAATAATCCTCTATCTTGCTAACAGATACCATCTATATGTAGTAAGGAGATTGATACATAAGAGGGAGGAGAAATTGCTCATATATTTTTCTTTTTCTAATTCTTCACTTGTTTTCTGGTTATAAAAGCCACATATACTCATGATAGGGATTTGGAAAACACAGACAAATACAAACAAGGAGGGAAAAAAACCCTCCTTTAATTCCATCACCCACAGGTGAGCTTTGATTTATTTTCAATTCTCCTTTTTATCTCATATCCCCTCTCCAGCTACTGACTTATTTCTCTGCTTGCATCTGCAGAAAATGTCCTCAAAGGAGTTGTCCTTTTTGTCTCTAAATCCTCTATTCCCATTCTCTCATGAGCCCAATCCAGTCATGTTTACCCCACACTCAGAACTGTTGGTGTTCAGGTCACAAATGAACATCTCGGTTCTGAATCCAGTGAGCAGTCCTCAGGCAGGATTGGTCACATTTGTTAATTACTTCCTTCTGGAAACATTGTTTTCACTTGCTCCCAGGTCTCCACTCTGATCTCCTCCCATCCTTCTAGCTATGTCTTCCCAATCTCTTTAATATGTATCTCTTTCTTCATTTTTCCCACATCTAAACATCAGGACAGCTCAGCGCTCACTCTCACTCCCTTGTGGGACCTCCTCTCGTCTCATGGCTCTAAATATTGAATTCATGTCTTCAGCTAGGACTGCTTCTCTGAGCACTATACTCACATTTCCAGTTGGCTATCTTGATAGGCATATTAACTTGAACTATATCAAACTTTTCATTTTCCCTCCATCCTAATCTTTCTGTAATGTTTCTCATTTTGGCAAACGGCAATCTGTCCTTCCAGGTTGCCTAGATGAAAAATCTTGGAGTCAGCCTTGATTCCTCTCTTTCTCTCATACCCCACTACAATCCATCAGCAAATCATGTTGGCCTTAGTTTCATGATGTATTCTGAATCCAGTCGTTTCTCATGACTTCTACCTTTACCAGCCTAGTTTGAGCTACCATACTATCACTGGGTTATTGCAATAGCTTTCTCAATGGTCTTTGTGTTCTGTTTTCCCTCCTTTCAGTCTACAATTAATGCAACAAAAATCTAAGTTGGCTCATGGCACTCCACTGTTCATAAATTTTCAGTGTGTTCCCAACTCTGCATCTTCAGCTTTGCGTGATTTGGCACATGGCAAAGTCTGTAATCTCATCTTCATTCATTCTCCTTTGCTTGTTGCACTCCAATAATAATGGCTTTCTTTTTTGTTCCTTGAACATATAACATGTCTCAGGGCTTTTGCTCCTGCAGTTCTCTCCGCCTGGAACTCCCTTTCCTTAGAGAGCTTTCCAGCTCAATTGCTCTCTCACTTCCTTTATGTCTCTGCTCAGCGGAATTTTTTGTTAGTGACATCTTTCTAACCATTTTACATAAATGAGAAGCTATTTTCTTCTAGCTTTTTTTTTTTTTTAAAGATTTTATTTATTCATTTTTTTCCCCCCAAAGCCCCAGTAGATAGTTGTATGTCATAGGTTCACATCCTTCTAGTTGCTGCACGTGGGACTCGGCCTCGCGTTGGACGGAGAAGCGGTGCCCTGGGGCGCGCCCGGGATCCGAACCCGGGCCGCCAGCATCAGAGCGCGCTCACTTAACCGCTAAGCCACGGAGCCGGCCCTCTTCTAGCTTTTTAAAGTCCTTTCAACTGCCCTAGGAATTTTAGAATCAGTTTGTCAATTTCTACAAAAAATATACTGCTGGAATTTTGCCTAGGATTGCACTGAAACCAAAGATCAATTTGGGAATAATTGACATCCTAACAACAAGGACTTTTCTGACACATGATCACAGTATATCACCATTTATTTGGGTTCTCTTCGATGCCTTATCAATGTTTTGTAGTTTCTGCTTTACAGGTCTTGCACTGCTTTTGTCAGATTTACCACTAAGTATTTCATATTTTTGATGGAATATTACATGGTAGTTTTTTTGGTACCTATTGACATGATCATATCAGTTGATGCTGAAAAAGCATTTGAGAAAATCCAGCATCCATTCCTCATAAGAAATCTTAGCATAGTAGAGAGGAAAGAGAAATTTCTCAACCTAATGAATGGCATTTATGAAAACTGTAAAACTTAGAGTGTAATTAATGGCAGAAGACTGAATGATTTCCCCCTGAGGACAGGAACAAGATTATTCAACAGTATAGGGGGGTTCTAGCTGATACAGTAAGATAAGACAAAGAAATAAAATGCATCCATATTGGAAAGGAAGAAGTAAAACTATCTTTATTCACAGATGACATGATGTTTATGTAGAAGTTGGAATTCAAGGGAATCTGCAAAAAAGCTGCTAAAACTAGTAAGCGAGATTAGCGAGGTTGCATGATATAAAATCAGTATACAAAAATCAGTTGCATTTCTAACAAAAGATGTGCAAGACCTATACATTAAAAACTCCAAAACATTGACTATAGAGTCAATGCAATCCCTATCAATGAACAATGGACAATTAAAATTTAAAAAACAATACATTTTATTGTCACATCAATGATATGAACTAGTGATAAATTCTTACATGCTGTGATTAATCACACTTGGTCATTACATATTATCTTCTTATATATTTTTGGAACCATTTTGCTAAAATTTTGTTTAGAATACTTGCATCCATGTTCATGACGGACATTGGCCTATAGTCTTTTTAAAAGATTTTTGTCTGGTTTTAGGTAAAGCTGGCATCATAGAATGAACTGGGAATTATTCCCTTCTCTTCAATTTTCTGGAAGGATTTGTGTAAAATTGGTGTTATTTCTTCCTTAAAGTTTTGGTAGAATTCACCTGTGAAGCCATTTTGATCTCGAGTTTTCCTTATGGGATAGTTTTTAAGTGCAAACTGAATTTCTTTGGCAGAAATAGATCTATTTAGGTTATCTATTTCTTCTTAAGTGAGATTTGGTAGTTTGTGTCTTTCAAAGAATTTGTTCATTTCCTCTGAGCTGTTAGATTAGCTAGCATAACATGGTTGACAAGGCCCCCTCATTATCCTTTTAACATGTGAAGAATCTATGCCGATGGCACTTCTTTCATTGCTGTTATTGTTAATGATTTTCTTCTCTCTATTTTCTGATTCATCTGAATAAAGTATATCACTTTTACTGATCTTCTCAAAGACTGAGCTTTCGGTTTTATCGACGTTCTCTAGAATTTTTCTGTTTTTCTTTATTGCATTGATTTTTGTTTTTGTCTTGATTATTTCCTTTTTTTCTGCTTACTTTAATTTGCTTTTCTTTTTCAAATTTCTTAAGGTGGATATTGAAGTCACTGATTTGAAACTTTTCTTTTTTTCTAACATAGGTATTGAATACTATAAGTACTGCTTTAGTGATATCCCACAGATTTTGAAATATTGTGCTTTCATTTTCACTTAGGTCAAAATACTTTCTCTTTTCCTTTTAGCTTTTTCTTTGATATATTATTTAAAAGTGTTATTTAGTTTCCAAATATTTAGAGATTTTTTCAGAAATCTTTCTATTAGTAATTTCTAATTTATTTCCACTATGATTAGGGAACATACTTTGACTTCAATATTTTAAATATATTAAAACTTTTTATGGTCCAAAATATTGTTTATTTTGGTAAATACTATATATGCACTTGAAATAAATGCATATTGTGCCATTGCCTATTGGAAAGTTCTATAAGTATCAATTAGATCAAATTGATTGACGGTGTTATTAAGTCTTCTACAGCCTCACAGATTTTTGTGTACTTGTTCTATCAGATACTGAAATAGGGATATTGAAATTTCTGATTATAATTTTGGATATGTCTGTTCCCCCTTGCAGTTCTATCAGTTTTTTGCTTCGTGTACTTTGAAGCTTTGTTATTAGGTGCATAAATGTTTAGAGTTGTTATGCAATCTTGATAAGTAGACTCCTTTATTATTATGATATGACCTTTATCTATGATAACATTCTTTCTCCTGAAAGCTACTTTGTCTGATATTAATATAGCCCCTCTAGCTTTCTTTAGATTAGTGTTGCCATGATTTCCTTTCCCATCCTTTTATTTCTTTGATTTTCAATGAATTTTTTGACTTATTTATATCTTTATATTTAAAGTGCACTTTTTTAAATGTGGCACGTAGTTGGGTCTTCTTTTTTCTATTCAATCTGATATTTGCCTTTGAATTGGTTTGTTTAGATCACTTAAATTTATGTGATTATTGATATGGTTAGGTTTAAGTCTAATATCAGGCTACTTCTTTTCCATTTGTCCTATCTATTCTTTGTTCACTTTTTCCTTATTTTTGCTTTCTTTTAGATTATTTTTATGATTTTGATTTTATTCTTTTGTTGGCTTATTAGCTATAACTCATTGTCTTGTTATTTTAATAACTGCTTTAGAGTTTATAACACATATCTTTAACTTAATACAGTTTACTTTCAAATATTATTCAACATATCGCATATGGTACAAGAGTCTTACAATAGTACACTTCCATTTCTCCCCTCCAGGCCTCTGTACTATGATTGTCATATCTTATACTTCTCTGTATATTTAAACCCCACACTACATTGTCATTATTTTGTTTAAGTAACTAATTACTTTAAAATTTGATTTACCTATTTAAAAATTTTTTTCTGTTTATCCAAGTAGTTACCATTTCTGTTGTTTTCATTCTTTTTTCTAGATCCATACTTCCATCTCATATTATTTTCTTTCTTTTGGAAGGACTGTAATATTTCTGGTAGTGCAGGTTTGCTCTACAAGTTTATATTTTATCTTTGTTTCAGAAAGATGTTTTTGCTGGATGTAGAATTGTAGGTTGAGAGTTTTTTCTTTCATTGCTCTAAAGATGTTGCACTGTTGTCTTCTTGCTTTCATCATTTCTGATGAGAAATCTGCTGTCATTCTTATCTTCCTTCTTGGTATGTAACCTGTCTTTTTCTTGCTGATTTTAAGATTTCCTGTTTATCAATGATTTTGAGCAGTTTGATTAAGGAGTGACTTTGTGTAGTTTTCTTCATATTTCTTATACTTGGATTCATTGATCTTCTTAGATCTGCAGGTTTATAGCTGTCACCAAATTTAGAAAATTCTTGACTATATTTTTTTCAAATAACTTTTTCATATTCTACTCTCTCCCCTTTTTTTATTAGGACTCCAATTACTTTCATATTAGGCCATTTGAAGTTGTCCCATATCTTGTTATTTCCTCTCTAGGAATTTAATTTAGATTTCTTTTTTTTTTTTGGTCAGGAAGATCAGCCCTGTGCTAACATCTGCCAATCATCCTCTTTTTCTGCTGAGGAAGACTGGCCCTGAGCTAACATCTGTGCCCATCTTCCTCCACTTTATATGGGATGCCGCCACAGCATGGCTTGCCAAGCAGTGTGTCGGTGCGCGCCCAGGATCCGAACCGGCGAGCCCCGGGCTGCTGCAGTGGAGCACGCGCACTTAACTGCTTGTGCCACTGGGCCAGTCCCCTAGATTTTTTTTTTTAATATCTTTCATGTCTCTGCTTAATGTTTTGAGTATTTGGGACCCAGTTATATTAACTTTTAATGTACTTGTTTTCTAATTCCAGCATTTATGTAACTTTCTGGTTGTTTGTGATAAATTACAGATCATATTTTGCTGCTTGTCTGCATGCCTAGTAGCTTTTCATTGGATGCTACATGTGAATTTTACTTTTTTGAGTATTGAAAATTTTGGAGTTATAAACATTCTTATGCTTAGTTCTTAGTCAATGTCAAGTTCCTTGGAAATAATTTGATCTTTCAGGCCTTGATTTTATGATTAGGTGGGTCCAGTGTAAAGCTTAGACTAGAGTGAATTATTTTTCACTATTGAGGCAGGAACTTCCTGTGTACTTTATCAAATGCCCCAGGAATTATGAATTTTTCTGGTCTGGTTCGTGGGAACAGACACTATTCTCTGTGATAGGTAAGTGCTGCCGGGTACTGTTTTCTCTAATCCTTTCACGTAGTTTTTTTCTCCAGTCTCAAGCAATTTTATCACATGCATGCACTGCTCGGTAATCAAAGGGGACCACTGATCACTACTTAATGGGAATCTCTGGAGTATTCTGTCTGCAACATCTCTTCTATCTTGTACTCTGTCCTGAAAACTCTAACTACCTTGATCTCCCTGGACTTCAGCTCTGTCTCCTCAGCTCAGGGAGTCGACTAGATCTCAACTGGGTTATGCCTCCTGTGCTGTTGTCTGGAAACTCTCTCAAGGAAGTAAGCTAGGGGCAATCGTATGGCTCACACTGTTTATTTCCCATCCCTCAGGTCCTTTGTTGCCTGATCTTCTGTGTCTTGAAAAGTGTTGGTTCACATATTTTGTCCAGTTTTTTGGTTGTTTCAGTTGGGGATACATATCTGGTTTCTGTTACTACATCTTGGTTGGAAATACAAGATTTTGTTTGTTGTTAAATAGAACATTTTATTAGCCTTATTTCATTAGGGTCAGAACATATTGCCTAAAGAGTTCTGATTTTTATATTTACTGAGGTTTTCTTCTTGCCCTAGATAGAATATGGTTAATTTTGGGGTGAATTTTCCATGGATATTTGCAAGAAGGCATATTATTAATTTGTAGAGAATTAAGTTTCTTATATAAAGATATAGAGCTTGGCTATTTTTTGATGAAATAAAATTAGGAAAAGCACATGTTTACAAAACAAAACAGAATAGCAAATAATAAAATGATAAGTAAAATGTCTTTTACTTTGTTTTAATATACGACCAGGTCCTTTCCCAAAGTTAAGAATTATTACTTTTTTGCACAACTTCTATACATTTACTAGAAAGTTTTGGTATATCTTTTTATTCCATCATATTATATTTGTTTATCTAGTGTCTTTGATTATAGTATTTCATAAATAGTTCTCTTTTATGATTAAATGTGAGTTTATAGCTTATTCTATATCCAGTATTAATTATTTATTAAATCCTTTTGGGAATTTATTAATTATCAAATTCAGATTTTTTCTCATTTCCTTCATGATGCTAAAACAGATCCAGATTCTCAGTTTGTATTTTAAAATTAGATATAATAAAAATATTTTGGAAGGAGGCTCAAGGAACATAGGTTTTGGTTTTATCTGCTTCCTATAAGCACTAGGTTTATGTGCAAGTCATTTAGTCTGTCTGAGCCTTAGTTTTCTCATCTGTCATTAAATTATATTCAATTAAATTACATCTAATATTAATTCCAACTGTGAAATTTGATATACATATTTATGTTGCTTCTTTAGGCCATTGTGAATACACGGAAGAGTTTTGTGGAAAGCCTGGCCTATCACTGGTGGTAATAGTGAGGGGACACTTACCTGGCCCTCATATTCATCATGGTCTTAAATTTAGATATTTGATATTATTTCCAAGTGATGTTAAACATATTACTGCAGAGAAACTCTAACAGAAATGAATGAAAATGCTAATCATAGAGCTTTATGCTCCTTTCCCATTACTAGACCACAGTCTTTGTAAGTTAAGATGTATTTTCTTTTTTTCTTTTTTTTTGTGAGGAAGATCAGCCCTGAGTTAACATCCATGCCAATCCTTCTCTTTTTGCTGAGGAAGACTGCCCCTGGGCTAACAACTGTGCCCATCTTCCTCCACTTTATATGGGACGCCGCCACAGCGTGGCTTGACAAGTGGTGCCTCGGTGAACACCTGGGATCCGAACCCGGGCCGCCAGCTGCAGAGCATGTGCACTTAATCGTTATGCCACGGGGCTGGCCCCAGTTATGACGAATTTTTAATAAATTTCATGACTATCCCATGAAAAGCACATTTATATTGCATTGCATTGCATTTTTATGTTAAAATGTTAATTTGTTAAATCCAAACATTTAAATTATACAACAACTTTTGTAACTCTGTTTTGAGATTGCTTTATTTAATTTTTAATAAATTGTGAGCATAAAACTCTAAGTGGCCTGATCCTCACTTGACCTGAGGATCTGTGTTTGGAGTATGGGTGTCACAAGTATTAAAGCTAATACATAATACTTCCATTGAAGAGCTTAGAGTTGCCCTCACAATCCTACCAGCTGAGGCCATATTTTGAGTTTGTTTTCCTTCTACTTATATGCACATGTACATATGGTAGGCCTGAGATAATGAAATGCTTTTCAACTTATGCTGCCTGTATTTAGTCACATGGACAAAACACCTCCACATAATTTGCCTTCCTTAGTGGCGTTTACATGGGAGATGTGTTTTGATTTGCTTTTGTGTAGCAAATACTATGTTATCTAGGCCAAAAACATTTCACCATCAGAATTAGAGACTGTAAGCACAGCTGATTTTTAAGAGTATTTTGGGCAGCTGCAGAATTCTGATGACTATCCACCAGACATTTCATCTCTTCATTGCCCAAACTGAGTCACTTTCTATCTTAAGTCTAACTTTATGTAAAAAATATCATCCCTTTTCTACTTATGAAATAAATATACAAAAACAAAACAAGACTAAATAGGAGACATGTCCAGTGAAAAAGCTTTATATTTAAGAAATGCATACACAATTTTGAAATTAACTTAAGCCAATACCCACCCATGTATCATTGGTCCAGGAGTTCATCTTTTTTAATTCTATCAGAAATTGTCTTTTATTTCTGAAGAATTATATACGGTTAGATATTTTTCTATCGTTACAAAAATAAGATGTATGGGATAAATGTATGTTTAGATTAGAACATAATGAGGGAAATTAATACTTGATTTAAATTTGCGCTAGGGAAAAATTGAATCTGAGATGAAAAGTCATAATTCTGCCTAAATTTAGGGAGGATCTATGAAGTGTTACTTGTACACTCACAGGGCCACAAGTCACCATTCTACCTTGCCAGTCCTTCCTGGGAAATGGCCCAAGGCTGGGCATACTGTTTTTCTTTCCCCCTACCCAACTCAAAGTTACTTTCTTAGTGCAAGCAGCTAATTTTACACGGGATGAAATGTTAATGGGTCATATCACCCAGATACCTGCTATTTCCTCTCCCCCTCTCCTCGCACTATCCCAGGCTTGCTGAGGGCAATGCCTGAACTTTTCACTTCCCAGAGTGTTTTGAGGAACTAGTATGCTGTAGAACAATAGTGGATCTTGTGGCCAAAGAATTATGGAAATGGTTGGTTATATAAAGTTTAACAGGGTCAGAGTCTTTAATGTGCTAATCTGCTTGATTAGTTTCCAAGGGAGAATGTTAGTATGCAGGATGCCCTAGATATATTTGACCGCATCTAACTGTTTCTTTTTACAGAGCCTTTAAGGAGAATAGTATCCTATGTAAGACACTTTGAACATTGTTGATTTAAACCAAAGAAGTGATGGGAATTTCCTAAGCCCTTGAGAGGTGAGTAGACGACATATTTTGGGAAGGTTCTCCCTTTGTAATATATGAGTTGATATCAAATTAGTAGTGTCTGTTCATAAGGCTGCCCCTATTTCTGATATTTTCCTTAGTGTCAAATTGGGCAGCCCTTCCAGGGAAAACTTCACAGAGTAAACATCATCCTGGAATATGCAATTGCCCCTGGCTGAAAGTGGGGATGGGAAAGTAAGAACAAAAACCTGAAGCAGGGAAGAGGGGCTGAATCCATGACTGAGGTTCAAAACACAGGTGTGCGTATCTGTAATCACTGATTAAAGACGTTGAGTGCTTCTTGTCTTCTGGAAAGGCTTCATGGAAAAGGTGAGTCCTGAGCTCAATTTTACAGGAGAGGAGACTTTGGCAGAAGTGTGCTAAGAAGTCCTCCAGGCAAGGCAGGGACTGCGAGCGTGGAAATGGTGAGTCACATCCTGGAGACAGTAAACAATTGATTGCTGCTTCCTCTATGTCCAGGCATGTCTAATTAGATTTATTCTCCTTTAAAGGAGAAGAGGGGAAAAGATAGAGAAAAGGAGAACACACAATTATCTCCTAAATCTTTCCCTCTGCATATCCATACAGATTTACCCCTAAATAGACACATTCATACTTTAAAAGATATTGATGATTGAACAACCACATTAAAATAAGGGAATATTTTTTAGCTCAAAATTGGGTTCTTGGGGAAAAAATGAAAAATGATGTCCAGGAGCAGGAGCCCAACCAGCACAGCCTTGGAAGCAGCCAGATGGAAGATGCCTTTCACCTCTGTGCAGGTGGGATCTCGGGTCCCTAAAGAGCTCAGAGAAGGAACAAAGGAACAGGAGCTCTCCCCGTCTCACCTGTTCTACCCCCACTGCCCATCCTGCCTGCCCCCTCCCTCCACCCACCCCATTCCTTCTCAACAGGCTCCGGTTTCAGTCTGCCACAAAACCGATACAAATTTTCTACACAGGGGCAGACCTGCCTTTAGAAATGTAAATTGGATCGTATCTTCTCCCTGCTAAAAACTCTTTGGTGACTTCCTACTGCCTATAGAGCAAGGTTTAAACTTCTCATTGGGACCATGACAGCCAAGCCCAGCACACTTCCCAGCCTCTCTCTGGGTGGTTGCGTCACATATGTGGCCTTGATTTTCCACCTTGAACCTTTGTGCAGAGTTGTTCTCTAGCTCCTGCCTTCCTCTTTTGCCGTGAGAGATCCATCAGAGATTGGCAAACTATAGCAGTCAGGCTGCTTTTGGCCTTTGTCTTGCTTTTGTAAGAGACTAGAAATAAGTAAGAAGCATTTTTATGTTTTTAAACGGTTATGAAAAAAAATATGCGACAGAGATCCAATGTGGTCTGCAAAGCCCAAAATATTTACTATCTTGCCCTTTACAGAAAAAGTTTGCCAATTCCTAATTTAGATCATTTTTCACCTCTAGCCCGTTCTATTTATGTTCTTTATATCATGTACCCCAATTTGCACTTATATTTTCATTAGTGTCTTTACTTGCTGATCGTTTGCTTTTCCCGCCTCCACGAGGACGGGGGCCTTCCTGGTAGAATCCTCCAGAGTAGAACCCAGTGCCCCACACATGTCTTGCCATCATGAATGCTAAATGCATATTTCTGGCTCACTTCCCAGTTCAGCTTCGCAGATACCTTTTCGTGGCTCACATCACACTAGCTTAGTTACCGGCCCTGTGCTTATCTTCCTCAAAGTAGTCCCATGCAATTTCTACATCAGGAAACCCAGTCCAGGTGTGGGAATAAAATTCGTATCCATTCCCTTCCAGGCACATGTTTAGTCAGTGGAGAATCTGACCCTGTGTTCCTAGGGTTGTGCATAATGGACGCTTACTCTGAGTTTCACAGACCGATCAGTATTCCTGTGGGAAACCTGGAGGCTGCCCCCATGGAGTTGGAGTTATTAGACTTTCTCCAGTGGAGTGGAGACCATTCTCATGTTCCCGCCGGTGCTGATGGTCTGTCTGGTTGAATCCTCTGTCACTGAAACCTAATAAAGAGGAATGTATCTGAAATTTTAGAAATTGGATTACTGTTGATAATTGTCTCTCTATAACCATGGAAGGTCCATGTTAATAATTCTTTGCAATGCTATTCAAAGATGACATCTGTTTAAGCATACATTATAAAAGTCAGATTTGTTCAACAGAGACTTCATTAATTTGTTACTTTCCCCGAGCAAATGTGACTGCACATTTGTTTAAATATTTACAAATGTATGTGAATGAGCAGCAGAAGAAGGTAAAATTACAGCCAAATAGGACACATGTTTTTAAAAAAAGACAGGGTTTCATTTACTTTGTTGCCATAGGAGTAATAATACGGTACAGAAAATGTGATATGTTCGAACTGTGCTTCTTGTATTCGCAGATTGAAAAGGGGCAGTTCCATTTTTTGCAGAGCAAAACCGAGTCATTCTTATTAAAAGGTCACAGGAAACTGAGGAGAAATGTCAGGCACACAGACTGACCTATTCAGAATATAATCAAGCTTGCTTTAAAAAAGACAACATCTACATTATGAACGGGAGAGATCTGATTGTATTCTCTGTGCTTTGGTAATGCAGTTAGTGCAGATAAGACCTTGAGACAATCTTGCCCTTCAGAAAATGAGTGTTTGTGGTGGGTGTGGGCGGGTTGGAGGAGATGTCATGATGTAATGTGGCTAAGATCATCTCTTCAGCCACTGTTTCCTTTTGAATTATTGAACTTACCATTTCTTTACGAGATGCACGTTCTTTTGCTTCAAAGATAGCTTTGCTCCACTTTAATTTTTTTCTTTGATTAATTAATTTCATAAAGGGTTGATGAAAGCGGTCCCATGGATCCAGCCGCAGACTGATGGCTACACGGCTCCAGTCCCCTATCTGCCCAGAGCCTGGATGCCGTGCAGAGGAACCATTTCTGCAGTGCATCCTCCAATATTCTCCCATTCTGCTTCAAGAGACCAGCTGTAAAGGCAAGATGGTAATTCCGTTTTCATGCCAGTTCATCATTGGCCTCTCTCCAGATTTCTAGTATCTAGGGCTTGATTTTGCTGGCCGCTTCATTCCTTGTGTGCACAGGGCTCCCATTGACTTCATTATGATAAACAGAATGATGATAAACTTCAATGGTAAACAGAAGGGTTCTTCACTTCAGTGGGAATTCTGCATGTATGAAGAGATGTGGTGTAGTAAAATCAGCCCATTTCATATCAAATAAATAAGCATAATAGTATCTGAAATGCCAAGTCGGTGTCATGTGACATATGTCTAAGAGAATGTGGGCACTAGAGATTCTACTCGTGTGGTTACCAAATTACCATCTGATGGTACCTACCTGATTTCTTAAATCTCCTGGTTGGAAACCTGGAACTGGTTATATTCCCCGCTGACTAGGATGGATCTTTCAGCAGATGAATACACACACACGTTCTTTAAGAAACTGATTTTTTTTTTCTTCTGAAGACAGATCACAAATGAGGCCCACTGAAGCAAGTAATTTATGGATTTTTTAGTATTTGCCATTTCTTTCACTGGTTCAAATGGGCGCGGCCGACAATTTGGTATACATTTCCTCCTAAGCTGGCAATGCAGCAAACTAACATCATGGGGATGGCCCTGCCAGGTTAAGTATTAAGTTTTAACAGACAGACTTATTTAGACATGCACAATTACTTGAGTTAAAATTGTAGCATGCATTTTTAATTGTTGTTGATTGTCTGTAAAATAGTATTTTGTTAAAATAACAACATTACTTTTGCTAAAATTATGAATTAATTGTATTTAAAAAAAGATAAAACTGAAATTGGAGTTTGATATAAAGAAATGAAAAAGAACCCAGGAACAGTAAGATACCTATTTCACTAAAGGTTAAATCTAGTAAATACTGGTTAGTTTAGATTTGTTTTCCCACAAGGATTGAATAAACTTAGTTTGCTGTATATCTTTTAGCTTAGGTGAAGCTTCCAACCTTCAGTTAGCATGTCCAGCTAATGAACTATTCATTTGGAATTTTTTCTGTTAAAGATTGTTTTTTACTTCTATTTTAGTTTATTCTTCTCTCTAACAAGAGAAACCTGAGAACTTTCTATGTATAACCACTAAGGGAAAGACCCTTTTGCCTTTAAGTTTCTTGACTTTCTACTGCTTTCTTTTTCTCCTTGACCTTTTTGATACTTTTTTTAATTAGGTGTTTCTTAGAAGCTAGTTTCTGTTTCTCTTTTTTTCCCCTCCCTAAGCATTGTTTCATTGGTACCGCCCTCTCTCTGGTAACTTGATTAATCTAAATGTCACTGGAATATTTACTGAAAGCCTAAAATTTTCTGGATGCTTTGCAGCGTGGCCTCTGGCACAGATTACATTTTTAGAAAAAACTATTTTTACTTTTCTAGTATTTAGTTTCTGAAAACACATCTGAATAGGCTCTAACAAAGCATTTTTCTTAAGAAATACAAAGTGATTTCTCTACAAAATTATTGTGTGGCCTAGATTCAAAAGCTTTGTTAAGAGCAACAAGACTACAAATAAATAAATGACTCATAAACAGATAGCTTCCATTTTGTGTTATATTCTTTGTCAGCTACAATTAAGTGGGAGAAGTAAAATATTGCTGAGTAAATATTAAGAAAGATAACTTGGAAATTTGAGTTTTTAAAAAAAATATTGGCATAATTTTGCTCAAATGCAAAGACAAACTTTTTGTTTTCCCATTCATTTGACCTATTTTTCCAGAAAAGTTTCTCTTAAGAAGCTAACAAGAAAAAAAAATTGGAAGACATATGGTCCTTTCCCTATAGCTAAAAATGAAATAAACTGAAAAATAAAGAAAGGAAAAAGAATCAGAATGTTTCACTACCTCAAATGATTAACAATATCATTTTTGGAGTATAATTCTTTATACCATTTCAAAGCATATCACCATTATTTTATTAGATTCCACAATACTACTATAAAGTAAAAAATAAACAAAGAAAACAAAACAATTTTCTGTGTATGTGTGTGAGAGAGAAGGGGGTAGTCTGAGGCAATGAGAGAGCAGTTATTTTATATGAAGGATTACGTGTTGGCAAAACAAGTCCATCAAGGAAATGACCACCTGGAAAGGTGAGACACTAACAGGGATAACGGCCCACTGCAAATACAACGAAGAACTCTCACAAATTAATTTTCAAAAAGTCTCTAAGAGATTTGCAGAAGTCGTAAATAGACAATTAATTACATTGTTATTGTAGCATTGCTTATAATAGTAAAAAAAAATGGAAAAGTAAGTGTTCAACATCACCAAAATAATGGAGTAAGTTTTGGTATGCCCCTGGATGCAATGTCATATAGCCATCATTCCAGGAGTTTTAGAGAGGTTGTAATCACAGGGCAAATGCTTCTGCTGTGCCCATCAGAGAAAAGTAAAATGCAAATCATCTATGGGGGGAGACGAGTGAAATTCTGCATAAAAGTTCTCAATAAACCAACATTTCAACTACGTTTAAGAGAATCGTGGGATTCTGATAAGCATGCACGTGGTGGGAGGGAAGCAGGACTGCACAGGGAGCAAGTAGGCTGAGATACCTGGAGAAAAGGCAAGGGTGCTGGAAAAGGCATGAGGAGTTTGGGGAAATGTGAAGAGTTTGACATACATTCAGGAGCTGTCCAGAGATGTGGTGGGGATGTTGGCAAGTTTAGGATGGTGCCAGACTGTGAAAGGCCATGAATGTCGTACTGAGGATTTCAGACTTTATTCATGGGCCATGGGCCACTGTCTGGGCTTTTTGAGAAGACAATTGTGGTGATGGAAGTAGAAGTGGAGGAACAGAGAGCTATGTGAAATTCATTTATTGTCTTTTCTGTAATTTTTAATAAATCCTATGTCCCTGAGTGCCTTGACTTACCCTCATTTTGACCTTCATTTTTTAAGCATTTTAAATAGAAATGTAAATTTGATAGAAAATCACTAACAGAAAGGTGCTATGTCAATACATATTGCTGCTTACTTTGTTTCAATGTTTCCATTTCTGTTACTTAATAAGACTTCAAAGTGAGTGAAGACTGAGTACCGAGTCTGAGTGTCAACTCGGTGAGTTTTCCAAGTCACTTCATCCAAATGAGCCTCAGTTCCTTCATCTACATAAATCATAGCTATTATTTACTAATGATATAAACACTGTATAGTGCTTGTTTTATGTTAGGCACTCTTCCAAGTGTTTTTTTTTTTTTTAACTGTCTTAATTACATTAATCCTCACATAAGTCTAAAGCGGTGTTAATTGTACCTCTGTATTAATGGTGAGGAAATTGAGGCACAGGGATGTTAAGTCACTTGACAGTTAGTGGCAGAGCTGGGATTATAATTTGGGCAATATGGCTCCAGAATATTTCCTCCTGAACTCTGCTTTATTCTGTTTCTCAATAAGAATAATAATATAATGATAGTAATATGATAGAAATATAAAAATAGTGATAGTCCTAGCATATGATGAAAATATTGCCAGAGAACATTGATGGTGTGACCATATGCTATGCTCTGTAATTTTTCTGACCCTCCTGTTTGTTCTCCCAGTAACTCTGAGAGGTAGCTTCTGTGATTACCTCTACTTCCCGTATCCGGCAGCTGAGGGGCTCATGGACGCACAGAGACAGGGTTCAAAACAGGGTGAGTTTCACTGCAAAGCAGGTGCACTTAACAAGTGTACCCCAGGACAATGAGGGAATTTGGCTAAGCGATCTCTAGACTCAGATCCAACTCCTCCTTGCCGTGATTCTCTGGTAGGATGGGCTTGCAAAAACGAATTAGGAGCACCTCTGGCCCTGGCTCTAAGGATAGTGAATGAGTTTGGTGACTAGTGTGGGTCTTCACAGCAAAGCGAGGAAATCTGATCATTAAAAATTAAACATTACAAAGCAGAATGTCAATATTATTTCATTATAGTTGATGTGGGGGAAATTAATCTAATAAAAATTATGGTGTTTCCAGCGCCTAGCAAGGTGCTTGGCAGAGTAAGTACTCAAGGGACATTTCAAGAATGAATAAATATTAAGCTAGAAAAGTAATTTCTTCCCACCCGCTGGCCTCCTTCCATGTACTCTGCTTAGTGGGTAGACATTTAAGTTATCAGGTCTGCAACTCACTTCTCATAGGATTGTATGTCCTACAGATACCCAGCCACGTCAAAGGACTAATATATTCTAAGGAAATGCGATCCAAGGAGGCAAGGGCTATTTCTCAGTACTAAGCTTCTTCAGGAAAGCCATATGCTCCATCCCTTCCCTTCTTCTCGTGGAATAGGAGTCAGCAAAGCTAGATCTTTCAACTGTTCCGCGTTTAAGAAATCTACCTTAGAGAACTGACCTTCGAGAATAGAATTTTTAAAATCGTTTTACAAGCCCTTTGAAAGAAAGCATCCTAAATGATATCGTACCCATATTTGTGATGCTGGTGTCTTATACTCTGAAAGCAGGCATTTCTTTGCCTTCTGTAGGGAGTGTAGAAGTGAAATAATACTGAAAAATAAAATCTTCCCCCAAAGTACACAGCTTTGTACTCTCTACATACCATAAGGGTGAGGCAGAGAACGTAACTCTGGAGATGAAGTTATTTTTGTACAACTCATCATGTATGCTTATGTCTGCAAAGAAAGAAATGTCTTTGCATTTCTTACACAGTGTTCCCTTTAATATTTTATAGTATTTAGCTACAATGAAAATAAATGTTCAACATTAATGGAAGTCAGTAGAAATTCTGTTTGTAAGAATCTTTTAATATACCACTTGTAGGGTTATGGAATAGAGATGTGTTAAGTGGAAATATAGTAATTAAGTGGCTTCAATGTGACCACATAGTTAAATTGGAATTAAGATGCATAGCAATAAAAAAAATCCATAAATCTTTTTTTGTGTATCTGGAAATAACTTGATACATAGAGCATAACATATCTGTCATTAATAAATCTATTTATACGCTATTATTTGAATGTCTAATGGCATCTCACTGTAGTGATGGTCCATGGAATCTATTCTCTGGGAGAAAGAATGCTTAAAAAAATCTATCTCGGAGACGAATGCTTAAAAATAAAATTATTTTGACTTCGGTAAATAATGAGTTCTAGCTTCAGCTCTCTGTTTTTGCTTGATCATTTCACTTCCTGTTTGTTGCACATTTTCCAGTTCCATTTTACTTTTCTTGAATTGTGGCCACTAGAACTATGAGAAATATTACAGGTACAGATGCACCAGAATTTTTTTTTTTTAAATTTTTTGTTTATTGCAGTAACATTGGTTTATAGCATTGTAAAAATTTCAGATGTACATCATTATACTTCTATTTCTGCATAGATTACATCATGTTCACCACCAAAATACTAATTACAACCCATCACCACACACATGTGCCAAATTATCCCTTTCACCCTCCTCCCTCCCCCCTTCCCCTCTGGTAACCACCAATCCAATCTCTGTCCCTATGTGTTTGTTTATTATTGTTATTATCTACTACTTAATGAAGGAAATCATACGGTATTTGACCTTCTCCCTCTGACTTATTTCACTTTGCATTATACCCTCAATGTCCACCCATGTTGTCACAAATGGCTGGATTTCATCATTTCTTATGGCTGAGTAGTATTCCATTGTGTATATATACCACAGCTTCTTTATCCATTCGTCCCTTGATGGGCACTTAGGTTGCTTCCAAGTCTTGGCTATTGTGAATAACGCTGCAGTGAACACAGGGGTGCATGTACCTTTACAAATTGGTGTTTTCAGGTTCTTTGGATAAATACCCAACAGTGGAATAGCTGGATCATATGGTAGTTCTATCCTTGATTTTTTGAGGAATCTCCATACTGTTTTCCATAGTGGCTGCACCAGTTTGCACTCCCACCAGCAGTGTATGAGAGTTCCCTTCTCTCCACATCCCCTCCAACACATGTTGTTTCCTGTCTTGTTAATTATAGCCATTCTGACGGGTGTGAGGTGATATCTCATTGTAGTTTTGATTTGCATTTCCCTGATAGTTAGTGATTTTGAACATCTTTTCATGTGTCTGTTGGCCATCTGTATATCTTCTTTGGAGAAATGTCTGTTCAGGTCTTTTGCCCATTTTTTAATTGAGTTGGTAGTTTTTTTGTTGTTGAGATGCATGAGTTCTTTATATATTTTGGAGATTAATCCCTTATCAGATGTATGGTGTGCAAATATCTTCTCCCAATTGTTAGGTTGTCTTTTCGTTTTGTTGATGGTTTCCTTTGCTGTGCAGAAGACTTTTAGTTTGATGTAGTCCCATTTGTTTATTTTTTCTATTGTTTCCCTTGCCCGGTCAGACATGGTGTTTGAAAAGATGTTGCTAAGACCGATGTCAAAGAGCATACTGCCTATGTTTTCTTCTAGAAGTTTCATAGTTTCAGGTCTTACATTCAAGTCTTTAATCCATTTGTAGTTAATTTTTGTGTATAGTGTAAGGTAAGGGTCTACTTTCATTTTTTTGCATGTGGCTATCCAGTTTTCGCAACACCATTTGTTGAAGAGACTTTCTTTTCCCCATTGTATGTTCTTGGCTCCTTAGTCAAAGACTAGCTGTCCATAGATGTGTGGGTTTATTTCTGGACTTTCGATTCTATTCCATTGATCTGTGTGTCTGTTTCTGTGCCAGTACCATGCTGTTTTGGTTACTATAGCTTTGTAGTATATTTTGAAATCAGGGAGTGTGATTCCTCCAGCTTTGTTCTTTTTTCTCAGGATTCCTTTAGCTATTCGGGGTCTTTTGTTGTTCCATATAAATTTTAGGATTCTTTGTTCTATTTCTGTGAAAAATGTTGTTGGAACTTTGATAGGGATTGCATTGAATCTATAGATGGCTTTAGGAAGTATGGACATCTCAACTATGTTAATTCTGCCAACCCAAGAGCATGGAATATCTTTCCATTTCTTTGTGTCTTCTTCAATTTCTTTCAGAAGTGTTTTATAGTTTTCGGTGTACAGATATTTCACCTCTTTGGTTAAGTCTATTCCTAGGTATTTTATTCTTTTTGTTGCAATTGTAAATGGGATGGTATTCTTAATTTCTCTTTCTGCTACTTCGTTATTAGTGTACAGAAATGCAACTGATTTTTGTATGTTGATTTTGTATCCTGCAACTTTACCATATTCGTTTATTACTTCTAAAAGTTTTCTGGTGGATTCTTTAGGGTTTTCTATATATAAAATCATGTCATCTGCAAATAGTGACAGTTTCACTTCTTCCTTTCCAATTTGGATCCCTTTTATTTCTTTCTCTTGCCTGATTGCTCTGGCTAGGACTTCCAGTACTATGTTAAATAGGAGTGGTGAGAGTGGGCATCCTTGTCTGATTCCTGTTCTTAGAGGGATAGCTTTCAGTTTTTCACCATTGAGGATGATATTAGCTGTGGGTTTGTCATATATGGTCTTTATTATGTTGAGGTACTTTCCTTCTATACCCATTTTATTCAGAGTTTTTATCATAAAGGGATGCTATATCTTGTCAAATGCTTTCTCTGCATCTATTGAGATGATCATGTGATTTTTATTCTTCATTTTGTTAGTGTGGTGTATTACGTTGATTGATTTGCGAATGTTAAACCATCCCTGACTACCTGGAGTAAATCCCAGTTGATCATGGTGTATAATCTTTTTAACGTATTGTTGTATGCGATTTGCTAGTATTTTGTTGAGGATTTTTGCATCGATGTTCATCAGTGATATTGGCCTGTAATTTTCTTTTTTTTGTGTTGTCCTTGTCTGGTTTCGGTATCAGAGTAATGTCAGCTTCGTAGAATGAGTTAGGGAGCTTCCCCACCTCCTCAATTTTTTGGAAGAGTTTGAGAATGATAGGTATTAAGTCTTCTTTGAATGTTTGGTAGAATTCACCAGGGAAGCCTTCTGGTCCTGGACTTTTATTTTTGGGGAGGTTTGTGATTACTGTTTCGATCTCCTTACTGGTGATTGGTCCATTCAAATTCTCTACTTCTTCTTGATCCAGTTTTGGAAGGTTGTATGATTCTAAGAATTTATCCATTTCTTCCAGATTGTCGAATTGGTTGGCATATAGCTTTTCATAGTATTCTCTTATAATCTTTTGTATTTCTGAGGTGTCTCTTGAAACCTCTCCTCTTTCATTTCTGATTTTACTTATTTGTGCCTTCTCTCTTTTTTTCTTGGTGAGTCTAGCTAAAGGTTTATCAATTTTGTTGATCTTTTCAAAAAACCAGCTCTTGGTTTTATTAATTTTTTCTATTGTTTTTTTGGTCTCTATTTTGTTTATTTCTGCTGTGATTTTTATTATTTACCTTCTTCTACTGATTTTGGGCTTTGATTATTCTTCTTTTTCCAGTTCCTTTAGGTGCATTGTTAGATTGTCTATTTGAGATTTTTCTTGTTTGTTGAGATAGGCCTGTATTGCTATAAACTTCCCTCTTAGAACCGCTTTTGCTGTATCCCATAAATTCTGGCATGTCGTATTCTCATTTTCATTTGTCTCCAGGTATTTTTTGATTTCTTCTTTGATTTCTTCATTAACCCAGTCATTGTTCAGTAGCATTTTGTTTAATCTCCACGTATTTGTGGCTTTTCTGATTTTCTTCCTATAATTGATTTCTAGTTTCATACCGTTGTGGTCAGAAAAGATGCTTGGTGTTATTTCAATCTTCTTAAATTTATGTAGACTTGTTTTGTGGCCTAATATGTGATCAATCCTGGAGAATGTTCCATGTGCATTTGAAAAGAACGTGTATTCTTCGGTTTTTGGATGGAATATCTGTATATATCTACTAGGTCCATCTGTTCTAGTGTGTCGTTTAAGGCCAATGTTTCCTTATTGATCTTCTGTTTGGATGATCTATCCGTTGGTGTAAGTGGAGTGTTAAAGTGCCCTACTATTATTGTGTTACTGTCTATTTCTGTTTTTATGTCTGTTAATAATTGCTTTATATATTTAGGTTCACCTACATTGGGTGCGTAGATATTTACAAATGTTATATCCTCTTGTTGGATTGTTCCCTTGATTATTATGTAATGCCCTTCTTTGTCTCTTTTTACAGTTTTTGTTTTAAAGTCTATTTTGTCTGATATGAGTACTGCTACCCCAGCTTTCTTTTCATTGCCATTTGCATGGAGTATCTTTTTCCATCCCTTCACTTTCAGTTTGTGATTGTCTTTAGGTCTGAAGTGTGTCTCTTGTACGCAGCATATGTATGAGTCTTTTTTTTATCCAGTCAGCCACCCTATGCCTTTTAATGGGAGCATTTAGTCCATTGACGTTTAAAGTAGCTATTGATAGGTATGTACTTACTGCCATTTTTTAACTTTTTCTTTTTTCTCAGTGTTTTAGTAGTCCTTCTCTGTTCCTTTCTTCTTCTATACAGAATTGATGGTCACTTTAGTTTGACCTCTGTCTGAAAGCTGTACTCTTTAACTCCCCTCATCCCTCCTTTTATGTTTTCGATATCATATCTAACCTCTTTTTTGTGCATTTGTATCCATTACGTTCTTATCATGGAAATAGATAGTTTTTCCTATTTGTGGTCTTCTCTTTTCCCCTTAAATCAGTCCCTTTAACATTTCTTGTAGCACTGGTTTCTTGGTGACAAACTTCTTTAATTTTTGCTTGTCTGGGAAAATTTTGATCTCTCCTTCCATTTTGAATGATAACCTTGCTGGGTAGAGTATCCTTGGCTGTAAGTTTTTTCCTTTTAGCACTTTAAATATATCGTGCCATTCTCTTCTAGCCTGTAAGGTTTCTGCTGAGAAGTCAGCTGATAGCCTTATGGGGTTTCCTTTGTATGTAACTTAACTTTCTCTTGCGGCTTTTAGGATTCTCTCTTTATCTTTAATTCTGGACATTTTGATTATGATGTGTCTTGGTGTGGGCCTCTTTGGGTTTACCTTGTTTGGGGCTCTCTGTGCTTCCTGTACCTGGATGTCTGTTTCCTTCCTTAGGTTAGGGAAGTTTTCATCTATTATTTCTTGAAATAGATTCTCTGCCCCCTTGTCTCACTCTACTCCTTCTGGGACACCTATAACACGGATGTTAGCATGCTTGATGTTGTCCCAGAGGTCCCTTAGACTGTCCTCACTCTTTTAATTCTTTTCTCTTTTACCTGTTCACCTTGGGTAATTTCTTCTAGTCTTTCGTCCAGCTCACAGATCCGTTCTTCTGTATCCTCTACTCTACTTTGGAGTCCCTCTAATGAATTTTTCATTTCTAGTATTGTATTCTTCATTTCTGATTGGTTCTTTTTTATATCTTCCATTTCTTTGTTGACATTCTCACTGAGTTCATCTATTCTCCTCCCCAGATCAGTGAGCATCCTTAACACTCTTAGTTTGAACTCTCTGTCAGGTAGGTTGCTCATTTCTGTTTCACTTAGTTCCTTTTCTGGGGTTTTGTCCTGTTCCCTTACTTGGAATGTATTCTTTTGCCTCCTCATTTTGCCTCTTTCCCTGTGCTTGTGTCTACGTATTAGGTAGGTCAGCTATGTCTCCTGCTCTTGGATAGGTGACCTTATGTAAGTGATGCCTTAGGAGGCTTCCAGTGTGCTTCCCTCAGTTCTCAATGTTCCAGGGGTGACCCCTATGTGGGCTATGTGTGTCCTTCTGTTGTGGCCTGTTTGCTCTCCCTGTAGGTGCCCAGAGAGGCTGAATTATGCTCCTGGCCAGCTGTTGTAATGCTCAGCTGCTTGTAGTTGTTGTGGGCCCTTCAGTCTCTTTATCAAGTGTGGGGAACCCCAGCACAGTTGGCTGCAAGTTCTATTACCACATTTGTGTTGCAGTATTTCTTTTAAGTGAGTAGGCCCCCAGTGTGGCAGGATGTTAGGCTCAGGGCCTTACAATTGCTGTAAGCCTCTAGCCTATTAGGTCTCTTGTCAGTTGTCTGAGGATTGCAGCTGGGTGGGGCTGGCCTCAGGCACAGGAGCACCCAATTGTTTCAGGCTTTGGAAGGTGGGGCAAACCCCCTATGTGGGTCTTTGAGAAGCACAAGTCTTCTACAGCTGACAAGCCCTGCCACCCACAGGTCCACACACACAGTCAACACAGTCCTGCCCCGTGTGCGTGCCCCAACCTCCCCAAGCGGACCCAGTCTCTCCACGGCGGGAGCCCCACACACTCCACCACCACCCCACACTCTCCACCCGCTCCTTGTGCACACTCTGCCCCACTAAAAGTCGGCTTGGTTGCCAGGCTGCAGAGAATGCAGTCACCAATCTATGCAGGCCCACAAGTTGCCTGAGGGCTTGTTGTTGGGTGGGGCCAGTCTCTAGGGTGGGCTGCCTGCCCTGGCTGAGCTGGATGAAATCGGTGCTCTAGCAGGTGGGGCAGACCTGGGCTAGCAGGCCCCAGGGAGAACTCCAATGGTGTCTGTGTCAGCACGCCCACACCAGGCCACAACAATGGCCGCTGCCAATGTCCCAGTCCCTGGAGAGGTCTCACCTCTCACCGAGATGCACACAGGGCCTATTAGGTGAGTCTCTTTTTATCAAAGCACTGTGCACCTTTCTTTCTGGTGATTTTAGGATGCTTTCTGAAATGGGTGAGTTTGTGTGCGGGCCCTTTAAGAGCCGGTTTTAGTTTCTTTGTGAACCGGGTTTTCTGGGGGTGTTCCCCAATGTTTTAGTAGCAGGCAAAGGCAGATATTCTGCCACTCGTCTCGATTGTGCTGGGTCCACAAGCCCACAGCGGGGGCACTCCCGGCTCAGGTCCCTGCGCCTCCAGGGAGGCTGCGTACCTGTGGGCTGCTCCTGGTGGCCGTGAAGCTGGCGGCTTGTGAAGGCG